>NW_007727275.1:332048-351936 GCF_000696425.1 Galeopterus variegatus | reverse complement strand
TTGTGTCAGGTGCGAAAAATTCCCGCCTAGCTAGAAATAAAAGCTGTGAGAGGTTTTAACTTGGGGCTGCGCTTCTCGATTGGCCTGTGTAGCCCTGGCTGCTAGAAATAAACTTTTTTCCCTTTCCTATCATCCGGTTCTCGTGGGCAAATTTCTTTTACCTGTCGGACATTGGCCATAACAAGCATATCCTCAAAGGTAACTTGGAGAGGCTGAACCTTAGTCAGGAAATACATTTCGGATATTATTTAGAAAGGAATTAGTGAGAACACAGAATAGTAGTGACTGGGGCTCGGATGTGTTAAATAAAAACAATAGTAGGCCATGTTTTGTATGTTCCTGCATTAGGCCCCAAAAGACCAGACTGAAATTCAAAATGGAGTCACCCCTGCTAAGTTCCATGTTACCAAACCTAAATTAAATTGTGGTCTTGAGGCAGGAATAATATAGGGACATGCCCCAGAGAAGCTACTCATAAATATTCAGGCTGGATCAGCACTACCACCTCTCTGCCTGGCAGTTAATGGACTCACAATGCACTGGCAACTGCTAAACCACACAACCAGTCAGCATGCTACACTGTTGCAGCTGCACACAAGGAGGAGCAAAAATGCAGATGACCACCATTCTGACCTTTCACCTGTAAAGGACCAGGACAAGGTTAAGGGAAGTAACTTCTGCGCATGACCAGAAGCTGATACTACCTCATTAGGACTTAATTACCTTAGATCCTCCTCCACAGAGGAATATTCCTCCCCTTAGTTAGGACAGAGAAAGACCCCAGTCCCAGGACAATATATAAATCCTCCCCTTGGGAACACATGGGGGGCGGGGAGCAGGGGAGAAGCTGTTCTCATTTGCTTTATGAGGCTGCCTATGCACACACGTTGGCAGTATTCTCTCTGCACAATAAAGTGCTATTATTTGTATGTTCCTTGGTTTCTTTCCTTTTGTTCTCGTTGAGTGAACTCGGTGGGGCTGTGGACTTCTTTGGTCCTAAGTAAGGTTTTCCTTACTTGGTTGGATCAAGAATGTAGTTAAGCTGTCTGGTATCAGTCTGACCTGAGAAATCAGGAGAGAACAGATGATTTCCCAAACAAGCCAGTTTAAATCTTCAATAGGCATGACAATTAATTCTCTCTGCTTTAATCCTCACAAAAAAAGATAGCCTGAAGTCATCATCTGATGTTAAATAATCAGTTATTTCTCTATTTTTCTGTCTCCCTGTCCCCACCTTAAACAAGGGCAGTAACACAGACTAAAATGACGAATCTGCTTTTGGTTCTTTGTTTCTGCTTTCTTCTGTCCAACCTCCTCTGCTGGGCTCATCAGAATACTTATTCTATTTTATGGAATAAAGTTTTGCCCGATTCTGGAATCACAATAAAGCCAATAGAGATCTTTAAATTTGTTGTAATTTTGCCCTTTGACAAATTGTTTTGCCATAGATAATAGGTTTTCATGACAGCAATGGACTTACATGCATCTGTTAAGTAAGAATAATTGAAGGCCATTGTTTTGGTCTAAGTTCCTGCACTAGGTCTCAACAGACCAGACTAAAGACCAAAATGGAGTCACCCCTGCTAAAGTTCCACATCAATTAGGTCTGACCTTTAAAGTTAGAAGAAAGAAATAACAGCCAATTTCTGAAATTCTCCAGTTTAAATCTTCAATACCTATGACAATGAGGTTCCCTGTACTTTCATACTTACACAAAAGAGACAGCCTGAAGCAACCTGATGTTTACTAATCAGTTATTGTCCTATTGTTCTGTCTCCCTGTCCCCACCTTACAAGGAAAGTAACTTTGAAATGACCAATCCATATTTTTATTCTCTATTTCTGCTTTCTTCAGCCTTTTCTGTCTATAAAGCCTTTGTTATTTGTCATAGGAACACTCTCTGACCCTGTCAGAAATGTTTCCCAGATCAATCTTCACATTTGGTTCCCAAGAAACTTTACAAAATTATTTCTGCCTCGACAGCCTAGATTTCTGTTGACATATTTAAATATGAACCTCCTTATGCTCACATAATGAAAAACTGTAATGTAGTTAATAATCCCCCATGTTTTGCTTCCGTAATTATGAGTCCAGGGAAGCATAGGGTTTAGTTGAAAAAAAAAAATTGGGGGAAATAGAGGCAAATAAGGAGCAGAGTGCAATAGTTAAGGATTGCTTTTATCACAGATCCTGTGAGTTAACTTTCCATTTTTAGATGCAGTTATGAGTCCAGGGAAGCATAGGGTTTAGTTGAAAAAAAAAAATTGGGGGAAATAGAGGCAAGTAAGGAGCAGAGTGCAATAGTTAAGGATTGCTTTTATCACAGATCCTGTGAGTTAACTTTCCATTTTTAGATGCAATGTGTTAATGCTAATTAGTATTTTGTTTGTGCAAAAGAGTAATGTGGAAAAAAAGAAAGTCTTTGTTTAAATTAAAGATGTTTCTTGTGAGTAAAAGGGAAGAATGTTAAAAACCAAGTAAAATTTTTCTAAATTTATTATTTTATAATTTTAGAAACATTTAAAATTATTTCTAATCTACCTGCCCAGGGATCCCTTTGATAATAATATATTTAATTCCATTTTAAAAAAGAAAACCTTTTTCTTTTCAGCTTCTCTAAATTTAGGTGACAGCAGCTATTCTGGCTTTCATTTAGCCAACAAATACTCCTTCACATCTTTTCAAGACTTGGGAAGTGGGGAAAATCTTTTTAAGTCATCATAGGAATAAATGGCTCCCCCTTAGGAAAAAGGGGGAAACAGACAGCTGGCTCTGATTAGTTTTATGCCACATCATACTATGATTCTGTTGTTCATTTTAAGGCAAACTAGTTAAAATTTTAGAGGCATAAACTTACACAGAACTAGATCACTGTCTCCAGTAACACCCAGAGAGTAGAAAAGATGAATGCTGTTGTCTGTCTCCATGAAATGTTAATGACCCCCTGCAGGTTTTAAGAGTCCTGGGAGCCTAGAGGAAAAGAAACATGGACTGTTGAGTTCTCTTAGGGAGGACAGTTACATTAGGAAGCCAAAACAGAAACATTAATAACAACAGCTACTATTGATTCAATGACTTCAAAAAATGTTCCTTCTTTAGTATTCATGGCTTCCTTAAGAGTTGGCAATATTTTCATTTTAGAAATGAAATCGCTGAGATTCATGCGATTAGACAGTGATGAATGCAGCATTCAAACCCAGATCACTAAAATGTGCTCTCTCTAAAGTCTATGTTGCAATGTAATATTTGGTTGGTGACTGGAGACCAATTAATCATTCTACGGCTGTGGCTGTCCGGCAGAATTTTTCACTCCCTGCAATTTATCTAGTTCAGTCATGAATCAAAAAGGAGACATTGCACTGCATTTTTTCCCCCTCTGTCCTTTGGAATATCATTTGCAGGTTTCATTCACAGTGACTATCCCAGGTCAATTTTGGGACCTCTTCCAAGTGTTTCACTAACTTCCTATACAATCCCCCAAGATAACATCTTTGTTTTTAAACCCTGTATCACAATTGTTCTTTGTTTTGTTTTAAAACCCTGTATCACAATTGTTCTTTGTCACTTTCCCCTACCAGACTGTGAGCAAGCCTCATGCAATGTTGGAAAATATGTTTTGATATTTTAATATATTTTGATATATGTTTTGGAATTTTGCTTCTTGCCAAGGCTTGATTTGAAATTCTTTTTAAACCACATTTTTTAGTATAAACATCATATAAAAGAGGGTTATGGTGGTGCCGGTAAAGTAATTAGAAGAGTACCTAGAACATAGTAACTACCTAATCGATATTAGTTATCATTATGGAACTTGCTGATGATTGGCTTATTCTATTAAGCTTCCTCAGTAATGTGAAGAACAAGACATGGGAACCAGAAGTTCTTTATCATCACAGGTTTTGGACAGACCTGCCGCCTTTCCTAGCTGTGTGGCCTTGAACTTAGTTGTGATAAGCCCCAGCATTGTCATCTTTGTTTTTTGTTTGCTTTTTTTTTTTTAAACTTGTTAGAACTCTCAACTTTGAAAGGGGAATGGTATTAATATCTCAAAGAATTGTTTTTAACTGTAATAATTTAGAGATACATAACCAGTGCCTGACACATAATAGTCTGGTGTTAAGATTACCCGTAGAGCTTATGGTCTTGTTAGCCACCATATTGTCATTTGTAGCTAATTGCTAAAGTAATGGGACAAGTTTGACCCAAACAAAAAATTGCCAGAGCTCATCTCTAACTTTGATCCTGAACTCTGTCTAATCCTCAATATAACAGAAGTAATGAAGTCTCTTCCTTGGAATGTCCTACCATCACTCAACTCTGAATGTGTTAAGCAGAATTTGACATTTTCACCCTTGCTACTTTAGTGCTGTCATCACCATTGGGAGCATCACTGCTACCCCAGATCAGCTAGGGAACAGCTCTCTTTACACAGTGACTGAACAGGCTGCCTGCAGACTAGATTATGGCTTCTGTGGTCACTGTTGGCAGGGCCACAGTTTCTTGCTCTATTCCTCTGCTTCCTGAAATATGTGATAACATATTTTTCCTAAATAAATCCATCTGACTTGACAAAGCTTGTGTAGAATCAAGTCTCAGTGTTGATAAGAATTGCAGCTAATTGTGAGTTTTTAGGACTTTTTTGGGTACACTTTGTAAATGATTATTCATATTTCATGTATTCACTCATTAAATTCACTCATTATATAACTCCATGAAGGAAAATGAAAGTATTTGCTTTCTTCTGGGATTCTGGCAAAACTGATTTTTATTATTTGAATAAAACTTACAGTATTTATGTAAAAATGATGTACTTTTTCTTTCCATTTTTAGATTTGATTTTTGCTTTTTAAAATTTTAAAATTTTTAATTTTTTTCCCATTTTTAAATTTGTGAAAAACAAAAATGCTGTTAACATTTTTGTTAACATTCCCAGATTCTATGTTGTTTTGTAATAAATAGGAAAATAAGGCTTTACAAATCTTAATCATTTCAGCTAACAATGCCCTGAAATTATCGAGCACTAGATAGAAAGTCAGTTTGGGGAAAAAGTGGGGGAGCAAATAATAGGAAAAAATACATATGTTCCTAAAGAAAATGATAATTCACAGTTTTATTTTTTCTGATGTTCCACTAGTTTAATATTGGTGCTCTAAGGACATGATCATGTTATCTAATTGTCAGTGGAATAATGTGGTTTTCTAGTGCCAAATTCTACATTCCACAAGACTAACCGTTGATGAAATTAGAAGAGTTTGTTGAATATTAGAGATTCTGGTCTTTTGGCATGGAAATCAAAGTGTTCAATCAAAACTTTTTATGCCTAGTATTATCTAATTTCTAGATTGGAAATAAGCAAGGAAAATATTTTCTCAAATATGTATTTACATAAAAATCTGTCTAAATTTGCGAGTGAAATGATATTTGTACATAATTTTACTGAGGGTAAACATAATTGCAAAGTAGTTTTGTGCTTCTGATTACACAAAAGATATGTCAAATAAAAATATGTAAATCTAAATAAGTCAGATGACTATTTCTCCCGCTTCCATTTCACAATTTTGAAATAACCTGAAATTAATCTGTATTGTTTTTTTCTACATCCTGCCTTTCTCTTTCTCTCAATTCCTTCTTCTTTCTTATATAAAGTTCAAACTATAAACTAAAACTTGATTGTGTTTATTATATATATTTAATAAGTATAATTGGCTGATTAAAAAAATCAGTTTTATTGAGGTATAATTTACATACAATAAAATGCGTCTCTTTTAAGCGCACATTTTGATGGGTTTTGACAAATATATACACTCAGGAAACCAGCACCACAATTAAGATACAGGACATTTCCATCAACCTCAAAAAGTTCCTTAGTGCCTTTCCCCAGATCATTTACCCCACCACCAGCTCCAGACAACCCTGGATCTGTTTTCTGTCACTATAGATTAGAATTTTCTTTTCTAGAATTCCATATAAATGGAACTTTACATACAATAAAATGCGTCTCTTTTAAGCGCACATTTTGATGGGTTTTGACAAATATATGCACTCAGGAAACCAGCACCACAATTAAGATACAGGGCATTTCCATCAACCTCAAAAAGTTCCTTAGTGCCTTTCCCCAGACCATTTACCCCACCACCAGCTCCAGACAAACCTGGATCTGTTTTCTGTCACTATAGATTAGAATTTTCTTTTCTAGAATTCCATATAAATGGAAGAATCAAAACTTTTTATGCCTAGTATTATCTAATTTCTAGATTGGAAATAAGCAAGGAAAATATTTTCTCAAATATGTATTTACATAAAAATCTGTCTAAATTTGCGAGTGAAATGATATTTGTACATAATTTTACTGAGGGTAAACATAATTGCAAAGTAGTTTTGTGCTTCTGATTACACAAAAGATATGTCAAATAAAAATATGTAAATCTAAATAAGTCAGATGACTATTTCTCCCGCTTCCATTTCACAATTTTGAAATAACCTGAAATTAATCTGTATTGTTTTTTTCTACATCCTGCCTTTCTCTTTCTCTCAATTCCTTCTTCTTTCTTATATAAAGTTCAAACTATAAACTAAAACTTGATTGTGTTTATTATATATATTTAATAAGTATAATTGGCTGATTAAAAAAATCAGTTTTATTGAGGTATAATTTACATACAATAAAATGCGTCTCTTTTAAGCGCACATTTTGATGGGTTTTGACAAATATATGCACTCAGGAAACCAGCACCACAATTAAGATACAGGGCATTTCCATCAACCTCAAAAAGTTCCTTAGTGCCTTTCCCCAGACCATTTACCCCACCACCAGCTCCAGACAAACCTGGATCTGTTTTCTGTCACTATAGATTAGAATTTTCTTTTCTAGAATTCCATATAAATGGAAGCATACTTTATGTAATCTTTTGTTTTTGTCTTTCTTCATTCAGCATAATGTTTTTGCGATTCATCCACGCTACTGTGTTTATCAATAGTTTATTACATTTTTTGCTGCTGAATAGTATTCCTTTGTATGACTGTATTTCCATTTGATTATTCATTTACCTGTTTATGAATAGTTGATTTATTTCCAGTGTGGGGCTATTCCGAAACATTTATTTGCAAATCTTCATGTGGGGATATTGTATTATTCCATTTTCTGTCATTTATAACAGAATACCTGAAATTGGGTAATTTGTAAAGAAACAAAATTTATTTCTTGCAGTTTTGGAAGTTGGGATGTCCAAGGTCCAGGTGGCACATCTAGTGAGGGTCTTCTTGGTGGGGACTCACTGTAGAGTCCTGAGGCAATGCAGGGTATTACATTGTGAATGGGGGAGAGCACATTAATGTGCTTACTTGCTCTCCTTATAAAGCTAGCATGCCACTCCCATGATAACCCACTCATTCATTAATCCATTAGTCCAGGAATCCATGAGTAGATTAATCCATTTATTTTATTTTATTTTTTTAAAGATGACCGGTAAGGGGATCTCAACCCTTGGCTTGGTGTTGTCAACACCATGCTCAACTAGTGAGCAAACCGGCCATCCCTATATAGGATCCGAACCCGTGGCCTTGGTGTTATCAGCACCGCACTCTCCCGAGTGAGCCACAGGCCGGCCCGATTAATCCATTTATTGAGGGCATAGCCCTCATGGTCCAATCACCTTCCAAAGCCCCACCTTTTAATACTGCCACATTAGGGATCAAGCTTCCACATTAGGTTTGGAAGGGACAAACATTCAGACCATAGCATGTATGTTTTCATTACTCTTGGGTATTAGGAGTAGAGTTACTAGATTGTATTGTAAGTGTATTCTCAACTTTGTAAGCAACTGTATTTTTTTTCAAGCCTGTGGCATGGTTTACATTTTTACTTTCTTGGTTTTTTTTTTTAATTTGGCAGCTGGCCAGTAGGGGATCTGAACCTGTGACCTTGGTATTGTAAGATTGTGCTCTAATCAACTGAGCTAACTGGCCAGTCCTGCATTTTTACTTTCTTGATGTAGTCCTTCTGAGAGTAAAATTATTACATTTTTATAAAGTACAATTTTATCAATTTTTCTTTTATAATTTATACTTACTGTGTTCTATTTAAAACATCTTTTTTGCCTATTCTGAGATTGTAAGGATTTTTTCCTTTGTTTTCTGTTAGAATAACACTAATAGAAATGTCTGCAATGATGAAAAACTTTGATATCTGTGCCGTTCAAATCAGTAGCCACCAGCCATACATGAATACTGAGCACTTGAACTATACCTAGTGCCGCTGTGGAATAGAATTTTTAATTAATTAATTTTTAATTAATTAATAAATTTTTATTTATTTACTTTTTTGGCACTGGCCAGTACTGGGGTCTGAATCTGTGACCCTGGTGTTATAACCAGTCTAACCAACTGAGCTAACCAGCTAGCTGCCTTTTATTTTTAATTTATTTAAATTTAAATAGCCACATGTGTTTAGTGGTTACTATAATGGACAACATAGGTGTATTAGTCTGTTTCTGTTACTTATAACAAAATACATGCAACTGGGTGATTTATAAAAATGAAATTTGTTGCTTACAGTTTCTGAAGCTGGAAAGTCCAAAGTCCATCTGGTGGTGGTGACAGTGACCCAGGGGTCTCACATTACAAGATGGTGGGAGCAGAGGGCTTCTTTTAAAACCCTCAGAACCATGCTCCTGACCACCATTGTTAATCCATTCACTACTGCATGGTCTTTTGTTCTGCAATTTCTAATTTTCTTTTTTTTTTGTCCTTTTTCCTTGTGACCAGTAAGGGGATCGCAACCCTTGGCTTGGTGTCGTCCGCACCGCACTCAGCCAGTGAACACACCAGCCATCTATATATAGGATCTGAACCCCCGGTGGGAGCGCCGCTGCACTCCCAGCGCCGCACTCTCCCGAGTGCACCATGGGGTCGGCCCGCAATTTCTAATTTTCTGATATTTCCATATAGGGAATTTTTTTCCAACGTTTTCCTTCATTTGGGTGAAAACAGTCACAATGGCTATTTTAATATTCTTGAGAGATAGTTTCATAACTTCTGTCATATCTGATTTATTGTTCTTTTGTCTAACTTTACTGCTTCTCGGGGGCCCAAAGGGGCTCAGAATAAGGTGGGGGCTTTCTCCCTGACTCTTGCAGAACTCTTAGTGCTTTAGCATATTGACGACTGGCTTTGTTGGATATACTGTGTGTCTTTAGTCTTGGCATAGACATTGATGTGCTCACGATGGCCTAATCAGGAATGACAATGACAGGAACTGATCAAACAGCTTCATGGGCATCAGACATTGTGCCTGAGGGGAATATGAGCAAAAGTGAAACAATATAGAGATGCTAGGTATTGTCTGTAACTGACAGGCTGAAGTGTGACTCCTTTAAACATTACCAGAAATATTTGCAGCAGTTGGAAAGGATGTTCTGAAAATGTAGGTGGAGGCAAAGACACAAACTTCGGTTTCTTTGTATTGTGACTTTGTATTCACAGATAAAGATTTGGTAACACATATAATTTTAAAGTAAGAATGTGGTAAACACTCTTGATTCCCTCCCTAAAAGACATTTCCTCTTTTCCTTTTCTAATATAACTTTTAGATTGTTCAGGCAGCAAACGCATTCAAGCCAAAAGAAGTATTTTTGGATTAAGTGAATCATGGCAATCCTAATCCATTTTGCCAGCTCTGAACACTTGGACATAAGGGGAAATCTGCCAGGAGGTTGTGGTCAAGACTTTCTGCTCTGACAAGAGAGCAGCACTGGGCAACTTTTGTTGCTCCTTCCCAGCCTTCCAGCTATGATTCTGTCATCTGGGGACACAATGCCTGGAGCTGCCATTTAACACCCACGAGGGGAAAGTGTTTTTGACATACTGAGGATGGTAGAGAAGAATGACAATACCTAAACATGTTAAACCATCTCTGGGACTTCCTGCTTCTAGGATTCTTGTTAGCTCAATGGCAGATGATGTCATTTTAAAGTGTTAAGCCAATAATAAATAAGTAAATAAATACATAATAAAAGGTTTAAGCCACTGTCAGTTTATCTTACTTATATCCAAATGTGGCCTAAATGATACTGATACAATTTGTAGCAAGGAATCAAAAAACCTATCACCAGACTTCTTCCTCATAAAACATCAACTGTTATAACCTGTTTCTAAAGTCAGTGAATAAGTTAAACATACAAATAATTGCACTATATACTGGCAGCTGAGAATGATGCATCTCAAAGGTGTTTTTTTTTTTTTTTCTGCTAGGTATTATTACTCTAGTTTACTATTTCCCAAAGTGTGTTACATGAAATGCTAATTTTTAAAAGGCTTATCGTGTCAAATATATTAGAGAAATGGAAGAACAATTAAAGTTTAACATGTTTTTGAATTTCAGATCTTCTTGGCATCATGAATATGCTGATATACATTGAGAAACTCCAAAATGAAGATAGATGTATATTTCTGAAACTTGGGTAGTGAATCCTTTTGCTTAAATATCCTGTTGGAGTAGTGTTCTTCAGAAACAGTAGTGTCCTTGAGAAACATTGAAAATATGTTATTAAATCTTTAGCAGACACAGTTGATCTTAAATAAAAACAAATAACAAAGCAACAATGGAAAAGCAATGAAAAAAATATTGTTTAAATGACTGATCAATTGTATCAGTAAGAAAGATAGAGAAGCCCATGCAGCATAAGGCTATTGCAATCCTAAATTAAAGTAACAAATAAGTATCCACGAATACAAGAGATTCTACAAGGATGATGAAAACTTTATATATATCAAGAAGAGAAATCTGGTACCCAAATCAGTAAGACTCCTTGATGATCATGTTTAAAAAATAGGCAGTCAGGGGTATGAAATAGGAGAGACTCAACTGACCCTTTGTGTCTGACTTTTTGAAAGATGTGAAGGAAAGTTCTCAAATTTTCTTCTGCAGTGAACCCTGGTTTTCTCGTATAAGCAGGTGAGATCCCTAGCCCCACACCAAATAGCCAGCCTTGACATCTGAGTCTTCAAATGCCCTTCCTCCCTCAAATTTGCATTCTATGCTAGCCCTGACTCTGCTTTGGCTTCCCCAAATCACAGCCTGGCTGCATTTGGTAGTCTCTGTGCCCACTTCCAGCAAAGCTCATCTACTCAGTGAAGAGGGGTTTTAAGCTGAAAAAAAAGCAAATATAGTACCGAATTACATAGTAGGTTATAAACTTACAAAATTCATTATACCACATGATAGTGCATATTAAAACAAAATTTGAAGAGAGGGTTCAAAGGACTTCAAATTCAGAATGAATTATAAAGGGATACTAGAATATTCAGATGCAATCATCTTCCACAGTGTCCTTCAGGACCACTTCTGAAAGAAGGGTAGAAGAGCCAGCTGTTTTCTTACAATATAAAAGAAAAAAAAATAGGGGAGAGAGAGAGCACAAGACAGAATATAATCGTTATGAAAGAAAAAGAGGGTGAACCTAACATTTATATGGGAGTACTTTCGAAAGTCAAATGAAGTCCCATATTGTTTGTAGACTTCAGTAAAGAGCACAGGAGTTGGATGAACTTTGAAATGAGGACAATGTTGTCTCTAATATTGCTGCAAGTGACACAACACTGTATTTTAATCAGTGTGTGGAGAGAGTGGTGAAATCCACTTGGATGTGGCTGTGACTGGAAAGAATGACTGTAACCCATCATAGAAGGCCACAGCTCCCTCAATGTTTACAGCCACCAAACACATCAAGTATCGAAAACTCAACCTTATGAACTTCAGAACACAATTGTTTTATTTTATTTTATTTTTATTTATTTTTTGTCCTTTTTTTTGAGACCGGCTGCACCGCGCTCAGCCAGCAAGCGCTGTGAGCGCACCAGTCATCCCTATATAGGATCTGAACCCGCGGTGGGAGCACTGCTGTGCTCCCAGCGCTGCACTCTCCTGAGTGTGCCATGGGCTCGGCCCCAATTGTTTTATTTTAAACTCAAAATTAAATGTGGATGTCTATAGTATTTGTAAAAGAAAGGAAGAAAAGGGGAAAAAGAAAAGAAAAGAAAAGGAGTAAGTTATAGAACAATTTTATAACTTTTATAATTCTTAATAATTTTTATGATTTTTTATAATTTGTTGAAAACAGCCTGTCAAAAAGATTGTATGTTTGGGAGGAAAATGTCATTGGTATCTTTAGAGAAATCTCATAAAGAAAGTTTACAACCCTATAACTAAGTAGGACAAGTATTTTTATCTCATTTTAGAGAAGAATGCTGAGGATGCTGTCAAGGACCTAGTCAGTAGAAGAGAATATGCTGGAACTTTTATCTTTTAATTCCCAGTGCAATATATTTTCTTGTCAATTCTGCTGCCTCACTCTGTGCCCATGTGAAAATATCCTCTAGAAATATTGTTTTATTTTATTTTATTTTTATTTATTTTTGTCCTTTTTTTTGAGACCGGCTGCACCGCGCTCAGCCAGCAAGCGCTGTGAGCGCACCAGTCATCCCTATATAGGATCTGAACCCGCGGTGGGAGCACTGCTGTGCTCCCAGCGCTGCACTCTCCTGAGTGTGCCATGGGCTCGGCCCCAATTGTTTTATTTTAAACTCAAAATTAAATGTGGATGTCTATAGTATTTGTAAAAGAAAGGAAGAAAAGGGGAAAAAGAAAAGAAAAGAAAAGGAGTAAGTTATAGAACAATTTTATAACTTTTATAATTCTTAATAATTTTTATGATTTTTTATAATTTGTTGAAAACAGCCTGTCAAAAAGATTGTATGTTTGGGAGGAAAATGTCATTGGTATCTTTAGAGAAATCTCATAAAGAAAGTTTACAACCCTATAACTAAGTAGGACAAGTATTTTTATCTCATTTTAGAGAAGAATGCTGAGGATGCTGTCAAGGACCTAGTCAGTAGAAGAGAATATGCTGGAACTTTTATCTTTTAATTCCCAGTGCAATATATTTTCTTGTCAATTCTGCTGCCTCACTCTGTGCCCATGTGAAAATATCCTCTAGAAATATTGCTTAAATCTATGTGGGCATTGGAGTGTAAGATAATATTACTAAACATTTTAGTTTTAACAGCCTTTGAACAGGTGCAGCACCTACTGTAGACCCCTCATTTAAACAGTAAGAACTTAACAGTAAGATTAATCGTTTGCACATTGACTTCTTGAAGTAATCATTTTTCTCAGTTTTGAACTTTATCACAGCATTCTTCTTTTGATATTAAGATTAGAAGATATTTGATTATTTTTATCGATATATTTTAGACAATATAGCACATTTGTGTGAACTTTGAACCTGTCCCCTCTGGGGATAACAAATATTTTTTTATTTGGATTTTCAAGATATGAGAATTATAGCACATCTTCTGTAGCTTTGTATTCTAATAAAGAGTCTGAATAATCGTGATATTGAAGGAAGATCATATTTGGAACTAATTTTACTTCAACTTCTGCTTTTACAGAATATGCATTTACAATTCCTCAAGATATGAGAATTATAGCACATCTTCTGTAGCTTTGTATTCTAATAAAGAGTCTGAATAATTGTGATATTGAAGGAAGATCATATTTGGAACTAATTTTACTTCAGCTTCTGCTTTTACAGAATATGCATTTACAATTCCTCTGAAATGCATATAATTCCTCAAATCTTTGAAACAAAATCAAAAAGTATTATGAATAGAGCCTGAAGGTTAGAATAAAAGGTAAAAGTTAATTTTAACTTTTTAAAAACCTTGCTTAGACATTTGTTCAAACATATAAATTGTAATATCTTTGAGACAACTAGAAAATTGGAATACGAAAAGGTACTTCATAGAAAGGAAATGACCAAAAAAAATATAAAAATATGCTCTAGTTCATTAGGCGTCAGAGAAATGCACATTAAAACCACAATGATACACTACTATACTCCCACAAAAAGGTTAAAATTCCATTTCTAGGTATATATTCAACAGAAGAGCGTGTATTAGAGTATGTTCATAAAAAGATCTGAACAAGAGTGTCTATACCAGCACTGTTCTTAAAATCAGAAAACAGAACTATCCTAATGCCCAGCAACAGTAAGGTGAATAAACTAGTTGTGTTATAGCCACACAATGGGCTACTATCAAGCATTTGGAATAACCAAGTAAACAGTATAGATAAATCTCACAACATATTGAGCAAAGGAAGCAGACATAAAGGATTCAATACTGTACATATCTATTTATATACAGTTCAAAACCAAGCAAAACTAATGTACGCTGTTAGAAAACAGAATGGCTACTATTGTGGAGGAAGTAACTAGGAAAGAGAATGGGAGATGTAGGGGAGCTGGTTAAGTTCTGTTTTAGTTAAACAGGGGAGTTCAATTTGTGAGCACTACCAAGCTGTCCACTGATGATTTGTGTTCTTTCCTGTATCTAGATTATACTTCAATAAATGGTTAAAAAAATTTCTGCATGTGCATCTTTGTTCCTATACCCTAATGTACCAGTACCATGTCCAGCACACAGACCTCACTACCCATGCTAAATGAAAGGCACATGTAGCTTGATCAATTGTTGATTTAAAAAAGAAAGAGTTCAGCCTTGCTTTTTCAGACCTCAGCTATAACCTCTACGTGTAAAGATCCTGAAACATAGTGAGTTCTGTGGCTCACGAAAAGGAGGAATCTACTCCAAAGAAACTGGGCAAAACTGTAAATAAGAAATAAAAATATGTGGAAAGTTATCTCTCCCTCAGCTTTATGGATGTTAATAATAAACCTTATTGTGTCTTATGCTACAGAACATTTTGTATAGCTTCATAATGCCAGTTAAACATTGGCACCATGTGAGGACTAATCACTTAAAGAAAAGGGAATTAAATATTTGAAGTGTAGACATCACGAGCTTTTAAAAGCCAAAAATTTTAACAGCTCTTCAAACTAGAAATGAAAATGTCACTGAAGCATTCCACGGGTTTTAATTTCCAATAAAATAAATATTGATAGCTATAACCCACATAAAAAAAGCTCCTTGGGGTCCTCAGTAATCTGTTTTTAAAGAGAAAAAGTTTCTTGAGACCGAAATGTGAGAAAACCACTGTGGATTACCCCCAGCCTTGATTGGTTCGTGCTTATTGCTGTGCCATGATTATGGAATTCCAAGCCTTCACTTAGATCCTTGGCTGAGACTACGTTTGTGGTCCTTCTTACTCAAGTTTTCAGTGATCTGAGGAACTTTGCCCCCGAGGAGGAAAGTTAACTTGTTTCCTCCTTGACATTGTGGGGTTTTGTCTATTTTGTTTGTTATTATTTTTTCTTTACTCTTTAAAATTTTTTTCTCATTTTATTATCTTTTTACTTTGTTTTCTTTTTTCTCTTTTTCATTCTTCTCATTTTGTCTTTTTTCTTTATTTTATTTCTTCCTCTTTGCTCTCATTTTTTTCCTTTTAGAAAATTTTTGTCTGGCACTGTGTCTTGATTTCATTATAACGATCAGTTCATCAGACGGACCTTTGAAATTACTTTCTTTTGAGGTGATTCAGACCAAGTTTTTCACCAGCTTTTGTCAATGTTAAGCTGACCTTGGGACACCTGGACTCCAAGCCCAGGAATAAGGCCAACAGACTGTGGTGCTTTTTCAGCCATGTCCCCTGAGCCATCTCTGTTGGCAGCTACCAGTTTCTTAAGACCATGGCCAAGGGTGACTTTGCCAGGGAGAAGATGGCCCAACACATCCTGATAGGGAAAAAGGTAGTTGAGAAGATTATTGACAAGATCAACAGTATTGCAGCCTCCAGAAACTATCCTGTGAAGTAAGAAACATGAAGGTTTTGAATCAATCCAACATAATAAAATTATTTGAAGTGACAGAGACTGAGGAAACACTCTACCTTGTCAAGGAGTATGCTAGTGAAAGAAAAGTGTGAGTACCTGGTGGCTCATGGCAGTAGGAAAGGGCCCTGAACTAACCTCTACCAGATAGTGTCTGCTGTGGAGGACTGTCACCATGAGTTTATCATTCATAAAGACTTAAATGTGAAAACCTGCTCTTAGATGCTGACATGACTATCAAGATTGCAGACTTTGGCTATAGCAAGGAATTTGCCTTTTCACAACAAGCTGTCTACCTTCTGTGGCAGTTTTTAATTCTGCCCCAAGACTTTTCCAGGGCCAAAAGTAGGATGTATCCCTAGGAATATTCTATGTACACTGGCCAGCAGGTCTCTGCCTTTTGATGGACAGAATTTTAAGAATCTATGGAAACTGGAACAGAAAACACCATATTCCCTTTTACATGTCCATGGAGGGTGAAAACCTGCTCAAGAAATTTCTCATTCTCAGTCCCAGCCAGAGAATCACTTTAGAACAAACATGAAAAACCTATGGATGAATGTAGTCATGGAGATGATGAATTAAAGCCTTACCTGGAGCCACTCCCTCATGACATATACCCCAAGCAGATCGAGTCGATGGTGTTCATGGGTTACACACAAGAAGAGATCCAGGACTAACTAACGAGCCAGAAGTACTATGAGGTGATGGTCACTTATCTCCTCCTGGGCTACAAGAGATCTGAGCTGGAGGGCTACACCATCACCCTGAAGACTTGCTTTCAGCTGATCTGACCAATATCCACACTCCTTCCGTACTCTACAAGGTAGAGCAAAGCATCTTTGCCAACTCCAAACAGTGGACTTTCAGCCAGCCTGCCATTCTCACCTCTAATTCCTACCCTAGGAATACTCAGAGAAGTAATAGAAAATGAGGGGCTAAGAAGTATCAGAAGTCAGGGCAGAAGGCTAGCAGCACAGTTAAAATGCCTGTCAGCCCCCTACCCAGCCTGGAGGGGAAGAAGAGCATCCTTGTCCCCTCCAGGAACAGCAACCTCTCCACCAGCACAAATCAAAGCAGAGATGCCATGCTTTTGGGGAGGGCCAGCCTTGGCCAGGCTATGATTTGTAATGGCAAAAGCAGCCAACAGTGCCAGGGTCTGGGACCTCCATGGCTTCTGCTTCCCCCAGAGTGTCCCTGGCCCAAAAGCCTGCACTACAAATCCAAGTCAGCTTTGGTGCAGCCCAGTTGCCAGGCCTCTGGGCTGTGCCCCACAGAAAGTAATTGTGAGGAGCTGTAGCCCAGTACACCCCCCAAATGTGTCCCTGTGCCTCCACTTCCTCTCATAACATTAGCGGCAGTGATGGAACTCCAGACCAAACCAAGTTCCACATGGGTATGTCCAAAGGAAACTGTCCACCCACACTGGGCAGCTGGGACACATGTGAACAGCAGAACCTGCCCAGTGGTGTGACCCCAGCCTGTCTTTTTGACAACAGCCAGGGGTGGTAGGGGGTCAGTGGGAGATTCTTCAACAAGTTTAAATGCAGAAATCTGTGTTTCATGTTTGTCAGAAGGAACCTGAGTGAACCTGAAGTCAAAGATCTAGTGGAGACACTCAAACCTCATGCAATGGGAAACAGTGGTTAAAAAAAAAAAGAAATTTCCAGAGGTGAGTCATACTCCCTGCACTCTCCATGAAATATGAAGATCACGAGCTCCTCCTGGAGACCAAGGAGATGATGTGGATCGGCAAGTGCTGGAGGCTAACCGCTGCCAGTGTGAGTCGAACCAGAAGTGTCCTGAGGTCCTCTGGGCTCAGTGCTCTCAATGTGGCTTGATTTAAGTGGATATCTGGCACCTCCGTGGCCTTCTAATGCATTGCCTCCAGAATAACCAATGAGCTTAAGCTTTCTAAGGCTGCCAGGAGCTGCCTGCCAGACAAGAGGAGAGGCCAGAGCACTAGCCACCCACTGGCCACACTACCCACCTGGGTGAAACAGCAGAGACCAGACTGGCGTGTTTCCCAGGGGTTCTTCTCCCCTCCCCTGCCCTTCTCCGTCTCTTCTGTGTTTGTCCAGGATGGTAGATAGTTCTTTATGACAAATGATTCATCTAGTCATTGTGAGAGAAGAGGATCTCTAACTTCCTCAGCGGAAGGGGGAATAGAGATTAAAAGACATCTCGATGACATCACAGTGTCTGGCTTCTGCCACTTCACCTCTTACCCACGTGAGAGAAGAGGATCTCTAACTTCCTCAGCGGAAGGGGGAATAGAGATTAAAAGACATCTCAATGACATCACAGTGTCTGGCTTCTGCCACTTCACCTCTTACCCACGCAGCTGCCCTCCACTGAAGAACCTTTGGCTCAGTGAAGTAAGGGATAAAGACGGTGTCAGTCCTCTGATGATGAATTCTAAACTGACGTTTTAATTCACGGTGTAAAGCCACAATACACAAGGATCATGAGTAGCCACTTGTGCATCTAAGTGTTTCTGCATGTTCTGTTCATGACAAAATCATCTGATTTTTTTTTCCTTGTAAAAACACTTTTGGGACTTCCAGTTTCCAGTTAAGCATGTAAGAAACTTGGAAGTCATGACTCCATCCTAACAAGTAAAAAAAAAAAAAAAAAAAAAAAAAAAAAAAAAAAAAAAAAAAAAGAACTATGTCCTAATTCTCAGAAACCATGCAAGCAAGAAGAGAGTACGGCGAAATACTGAAATAAGTGCTGAGAGAAAGAAATCCACCAACCCAGAATTCTGTACTCTGAGAAATTATCCTTCAAAAGTGAAGGAGAGGGCTGGCCAGTCGGCTCAGCTGATTAGAGCGTGGTGTTACAGCACCAGGGTCAGGAGTTCAGACCCCCAGCCTGGCCAGCTGCCGAAGCAAACAAACAAAAAATGTGAAGGAGACATAAAGGCATTCTCAAACAAAAACTGAGAGAATTTATTGTCAGTACACCTGCCTTGCAATAAATGTTGAAAGAAGTTTTTTAGAGAGAAGGAAAATGATGTAGATCAGCAACTCAGATCTACAGAAAGAAAGAAAGAAAGAAAGAAAGAAAGAAAGAAAGAAAGAAAGAAAGAAAGAACATTAGCGAAGGAATAGGTGTAGGTAAAATAAAAACTTTTACTTTCATATTCTTAATTGGTCTAACAGATAACAGTTTGTTCAAAATAATAACAGCAATGATGTATTTAATTATGTATGCTTCTATATATGTTTTCATGTATTTTCGTCTGTAAATGAAATGAATGACAGCCATGATGCAAAGGAAAGGAGAGAGGGTTTAGGAAATGGAGTGGTGAGTAGCTACAGCGGGAGAAATTTTGTCTCTACTTCAAGTCATGTTTCCTTATGCTGTCGGGCCTTAAAAACTAATGACACCTTAAGTGACATTACAAGTGGCGCCATTATGGGCCCACAAAGGCGTATTAATGTGGCAGCCTAAGATGGCGGGGGTGTCTGCGGGAACCTTGCCTTAGCCCTTATTGGCCAAATATGTGCTTCTAAGCAGAGAGAAGAGAATTCTAAGAAATAACAAAATAGAAAGAGTAGAGATCAAAAACACTGTAACAGAAATTTAGAATGACTTTGATGGATTTATTAGTAGACTGGACATAGCTGAGGAAAGAATTTTTGTCAGGATATCTGAATAGAAACCTCCAAAATTGAAAAGCAAAGAGAAAAAAGACTGGGGGGGGGCAGGGGAAGAACAAAATATCCAAGAACTGTGGGATAATGACAAAAGGTGTAACATATGCACAATGGGAATACCAAAGGAGAAGAAAGAGAGGAAAGAATAGGAGGAATATTTGAAACAATACTGATGGAAAATTTCCCCAAATTAATGTCAGACACCAAGCCACAGATTCAGGAAGCTCAGAGAACACCAAACAGGAGAAATGCCAAACAAAAACTACACCTAGACATATCGTTTTAAAACTACAGAAAATCAAATATAAAGACAACATCTCAAAAGAAGCCAGAAAAAAAAACCCCCTTCCTTACCTGTAGTGGAGCAAAGATAAGAACTATGTCCTAGGGCCGGCCCGGTGGCGCACTGGATAGTGCGCCGCTTGGGAAGCGCGGCGGCGC
>NW_007727275.1:290607-331048 GCF_000696425.1 Galeopterus variegatus | reverse complement strand
TAACCTGTTTCTAAAGTCAGTGAATAAGTTAAACATACAAATAATTGCACTATATACTGGCAGCTGAGAATGATGCATCTCAAAGGTGTTTTTTTTTTTTTTTCTGCTAGGTATTATTACTCTAGTTTACTATTTCCCAAAGTGTGTTACATGAAATGCTAATTTTTAAAAGGCTTATCGTGTCAAATATATTAGAGAAATGGAAGAACAATTAAAGTTTAACATGTTTTTGAATTTCAGATCTTCTTGGCATCATGAATATGCTGATATACATTGAGAAACTCCAAAATGAAGATAGATGTATATTTCTGAAACTTGGGTAGTGAATCCTTTTGCTTAAATATCCTGTTGGAGTAGTGTTCTTCAGAAACAGTAGTGTCCTTGAGAAACATTGAAAATATGTTATTAAATCTTTAGCAGACACAGTTGATCTTAAATAAAAACAAATAACAAAGCAACAATGGAAAAGCAATGAAAAAAATATTGTTTAAATGACTGATCAATTGTATCAGTAAGAAAGATAGAGAAGCCCATGCAGCATAAGGCTATTGCAATCCTAAATTAAAGTAACAAATAAGTATCCACGAATACAAGAGATTCTACAAGGATGATGAAAACTTTATATATATCAAGAAGAGAAATCTGGTACCCAAATCAGTAAGACTCCTTGATGATCATGTTTAAAAAATAGGCAGTCAGGGGTATGAAATAGGAGAGACTCAACTGACCCTTTGTGTCTGACTTTTTGAAAGATGTGAAGGAAAGTTCTCAAATTTTCTTCTGCAGTGAACCCTGGTTTTCTCGTATAAGCAGGTGAGATCCCTAGCCCCACACCAAATAGCCAGCCTTGACATCTGAGTCTTCAAATGCCCTTCCTCCCTCAAATTTGCATTCTATGCTAGCCCTGACTCTGCTTTGGCTTCCCCAAATCACAGCCTGGCTGCATTTGGTAGTCTCTGTGCCCACTTCCAGCAAAGCTCATCTACTCAGTGAAGAGGGGTTTTAAGCTGAAAAAAAAGCAAATATAGTACCGAATTACATAGTAGGTTATAAACTTACAAAATTCATTATACCACATGATAGTGCATATTAAAACAAAATTTGAAGAGAGGGTTCAAAGGACTTCAAATTCAGAATGAATTATAAAGGGATACTAGAATATTCAGATGCAATCATCTTCCACAGTGTCCTTCAGGACCACTTCTGAAAGAAGGGTAGAAGAGCCAGCTGTTTTCTTACAATATAAAAGAAAAAAAAAATAGGGGAGAGAGAGAGCACAAGACAGAATATAATCGTTATGAAAGAAAAAGAGGGTGAACCTAACATTTATATGGGAGTACTTTCGAAAGTCAAATGAAGTCCCATATTGTTTGTAGACTTCAGTAAAGAGCACAGGAGTTGGATGAACTTTGAAATGAGGACAATGTTGTCTCTAATATTGCTGCAAGTGACACAACACTGTATTTTAATCAGTGTGTGGAGAGAGTGGTGAAATCCACTTGGATGTGGCTGTGACTGGAAAGAATGACTGTAACCCATCATAGAAGGCCACAGCTCCCTCAATGTTTACAGCCACCAAACACATCAAGTATCGAAAACTCAACCTTATGAACTTCAGAACACAATTGTTTTATTTTATTTTTATTTTATTTTATTTTTATTTATTTTTTGTCCTTTTTTTTGAGACCGGCTGCACCGCGCTCAGCCAGCAAGCGCTGTGAGCGCACCAGTCATCCCTATATAGGATCTGAACCCGCGGTGGGAGCACTGCTGTGCTCCCAGCGCTGCACTCTCCTGAGTGTGCCATGGGCTCGGCCCCAATTGTTTTATTTTAAACTCAAAATTAAATGTGGATGTCTATAGTATTTGTAAAAGAAAGGAAGAAAAGGGGAAAAAGAAAAGAAAAGAAAAGGAGTAAGTTATAGAACAATTTTATAACTTTTATAATTCTTAATAATTTTTATGATTTTTTATAATTTGTTGAAAACAGCCTGTCAAAAAGATTGTATGTTTGGGAGGAAAATGTCATTGGTATCTTTAGAGAAATCTCATAAAGAAAGTTTACAACCCTATAACTAAGTAGGACAAGTATTTTTATCTCATTTTAGAGAAGAATGCTGAGGATGCTGTCAAGGACCTAGTCAGTAGAAGAGAATATGCTGGAACTTTTATCTTTTAATTCCCAGTGCAATATATTTTCTTGTCAATTCTGCTGCCTCACTCTGTGCCCATGTGAAAATATCCTCTAGAAATATTGCTTAAATCTATGTGGGCATTGGAGTGTAAGATAATATTACTAAACATTTTAGTTTTAACAGCCTTTGAACAGGTGCAGCACCTACTGTAGACCCCTCATTTAAACAGTAAGAACTTAACAGTAAGATTAATCGTTTGCACATTGACTTCTTGAAGTAATCATTTTTCTCAGTTTTGAACTTTATCACAGCATTCTTCTTTTGATATTAAGATTAGAAGATATTTGATTATTTTTATCGATATATTTTAGACAATATAGCACATTTGTGTGAACTTTGAACCTGTCCCCTCTGGGGATAACAAATATTTTTTTATTTGGATTTTCAAGATATGAGAATTATAGCACATCTTCTGTAGCTTTGTATTCTAATAAAGAGTCTGAATAATTGTGATATTGAAGGAAGATCATATTTGGAACTAATTTTACTTCAGCTTCTGCTTTTACAGAATATGCATTTACAATTCCTCTGAAATGCATATAATTCCTCAAATCTTTGAAACAAAATCAAAAAGTATTATGAATAGAGCCTGAAGGTTAGAATAAAAGGTAAAAGTTAATTTTAACTTTTTAAAAACCTTGCTTAGACATTTGTTCAAACATATAAATTGTAATATCTTTGAGACAACTAGAAAATTGGAATACGAAAAGGTACTTCATAGAAAGGAAATGACCAAAAAAAATATAAAAATATGCTCTAGTTCATTAGGCGTCAGAGAAATGCACATTAAAACCACAATGATACACTACTATACTCCCACAAAAAGGTTAAAATTCCATTTCTAGGTATATATTCAACAGAAGAGCGTGTATTAGAGTATGTTCATAAAAAGATCTGAACAAGAGTGTCTATACCAGCACTGTTCTTAAAATCAGAAAACAGAACTATCCTAATGCCCAGCAACAGTAAGGTGAATAAACTAGTTGTGTTATAGCCACACAATGGGCTACTATCAAGCATTTGGAATAACCAAGTAAACAGTATAGATAAATCTCACAACATATTGAGCAAAGGAAGCAGACATAAAGGATTCAATACTGTACATATCTATTTATATACAGTTCAAAACCAAGCAAAACTAATGTACGCTGTTAGAAAACAGAATGGCTACTATTGTGGAGGAAGTAACTAGGAAAGAGAATGGGAGATGTAGGGGAGCTGGTTAAGTTCTGTTTTAGTTAAACAGGGGAGTTCAATTTGTGAGCACTACCAAGCTGTCCACTGATGATTTGTGTTCTTTCCTGTATCTAGATTATACTTCAATAAATGGTTAAAAAAATTTCTGCATGTGCATCTTTGTTCCTATACCCTAATGTACCAGTACCATGTCCAGCACACAGACCTCACTACCCATGCTAAATGAAAGGCACATGTAGCTTGATCAATTGTTGATTTAAAAAAGAAAGAGTTCAGCCTTGCTTTTTCAGACCTCAGCTATAACCTCTACGTGTAAAGATCCTGAAACATAGTGAGTTCTGTGGCTCACGAAAAGGAGGAATCTACTCCAAAGAAACTGGGCAAAACTGTAAATAAGAAATAAAAATATGTGGAAAGTTATCTCTCCCTCAGCTTTATGGATGTTAATAATAAACCTTATTGTGTCTTATGCTACAGAACATTTTGTATAGCTTCATAATGCCAGTTAAACATTGGCACCATGTGAGGACTAATCACTTAAAGAAAAGGGAATTAAATATTTGAAGTGTAGACATCACGAGCTTTTAAAAGCCAAAAATTTTAACAGCTCTTCAAACTAGAAATGAAAATGTCACTGAAGCATTCCACGGGTTTTAATTTCCAATAAAATAAATATTGATAGCTATAACCCACATAAAAAAAGCTCCTTGGGGTCCTCAGTAATCTGTTTTTAAAGAGAAAAAGTTTCTTGAGACCGAAATGTGAGAAAACCACTGTGGATTACCCCCAGCCTTGATTGGTTCGTGCTTATTGCTGTGCCATGATTATGGAATTCCAAGCCTTCACTTAGATCCTTGGCTGAGACTACGTTTGTGGTCCTTCTTACTCAAGTTTTCAGTGATCTGAGGAACTTTGCCCCCGAGGAGGAAAGTTAACTTGTTTCCTCCTTGACATTGTGGGGTTTTGTCTATTTTGTTTGTTATTATTTTTTCTTTACTCTTTAAAAATTTTTTTCTCATTTTATTATCTTTTTACTTTGTTTTCTTTTTTCTCTTTTTCATTCTTCTCATTTTGTCTTTTTTCTTTATTTTATTTCTTCCTCTTTGCTCTCATTTTTTTCCTTTTAGAAAATTTTTGTCTGGCACTGTGTCTTGATTTCATTATAACGATCAGTTCATCAGACGGACCTTTGAAATTACTTTCTTTTGAGGTGATTCAGACCAAGTTTTTCACCAGCTTTTGTCAATGTTAAGCTGACCTTGGGACACCTGGACTCCAAGCCCAGGAATAAGGCCAACAGACTGTGGTGCTTTTTCAGCCATGTCCCCTGAGCCATCTCTGTTGGCAGCTACCAGTTTCTTAAGACCATGGCCAAGGGTGACTTTGCCAGGGAGAAGATGGCCCAACACATCCTGATAGGGAAAAAGGTAGTTGAGAAGATTATTGACAAGATCAACAGTATTGCAGCCTCCAGAAACTATCCTGTGAAGTAAGAAACATGAAGGTTTTGAATCAATCCAACATAATAAAATTATTTGAAGTGACAGAGACTGAGGAAACACTCTACCTTGTCAAGGAGTATGCTAGTGAAAGAAAAGTGTGAGTACCTGGTGGCTCATGGCAGTAGGAAAGGGCCCTGAACTAACCTCTACCAGATAGTGTCTGCTGTGGAGGACTGTCACCATGAGTTTATCATTCATAAAGACTTAAATGTGAAAACCTGCTCTTAGATGCTGACATGACTATCAAGATTGCAGACTTTGGCTATAGCAAGGAATTTGCCTTTTCACAACAAGCTGTCTACCTTCTGTGGCAGTTTTTAATTCTGCCCCAAGACTTTTCCAGGGCCAAAAGTAGGATGTATCCCTAGGAATATTCTATGTACACTGGCCAGCAGGTCTCTGCCTTTTGATGGACAGAATTTTAAGAATCTATGGAAACTGGAACAGAAAACACCATATTCCCTTTTACATGTCCATGGAGGGTGAAAACCTGCTCAAGAAATTTCTCATTCTCAGTCCCAGCCAGAGAATCACTTTAGAACAAACATGAAAAACCTATGGATGAATGTAGTCATGGAGATGATGAATTAAAGCCTTACCTGGAGCCACTCCCTCATGACATATACCCCAAGCAGATCGAGTCGATGGTGTTCATGGGTTACACACAAGAAGAGATCCAGGACTAACTAACGAGCCAGAAGTACTATGAGGTGATGGTCACTTATCTCCTCCTGGGCTACAAGAGATCTGAGCTGGAGGGCTACACCATCACCCTGAAGACTTGCTTTCAGCTGATCTGACCAATATCCACACTCCTTCCGTACTCTACAAGGTAGAGCAAAGCATCTTTGCCAACTCCAAACAGTGGACTTTCAGCCAGCCTGCCATTCTCACCTCTAATTCCTACCCTAGGAATACTCAGAGAAGTAATAGAAAATGAGGGGCTAAGAAGTATCAGAAGTCAGGGCAGAAGGCTAGCAGCACAGTTAAAATGCCTGTCAGCCCCCTACCCAGCCTGGAGGGGAAGAAGAGCATCCTTGTCCCCTCCAGGAACAGCAACCTCTCCACCAGCACAAATCAAAGCAGAGATGCCATGCTTTTGGGGAGGGCCAGCCTTGGCCAGGCTATGATTTGTAATGGCAAAAGCAGCCAACAGTGCCAGGGTCTGGGACCTCCATGGCTTCTGCTTCCCCCAGAGTGTCCCTGGCCCAAAAGCCTGCACTACAAATCCAAGTCAGCTTTGGTGCAGCCCAGTTGCCAGGCCTCTGGGCTGTGCCCCACAGAAAGTAATTGTGAGGAGCTGTAGCCCAGTACACCCCCCAAATGTGTCCCTGTGCCTCCACTTCCTCTCATAACATTAGCGGCAGTGATGGAACTCCAGACCAAACCAAGTTCCACATGGGTATGTCCAAAGGAAACTGTCCACCCACACTGGGCAGCTGGGACACATGTGAACAGCAGAACCTGCCCAGTGGTGTGACCCCAGCCTGTCTTTTTGACAACAGCCAGGGGTGGTAGGGGGTCAGTGGGAGATTCTTCAACAAGTTTAAATGCAGAAATCTGTGTTTCATGTTTGTCAGAAGGAACCTGAGTGAACCTGAAGTCAAAGATCTAGTGGAGACACTCAAACCTCATGCAATGGGAAACAGTGGTTAAAAAAAAAAAGAAATTTCCAGAGGTGAGTCATACTCCCTGCACTCTCCATGAAATATGAAGATCACGAGCTCCTCCTGGAGACCAAGGAGATGATGTGGATCGGCAAGTGCTGGAGGCTAACCGCTGCCAGTGTGAGTCGAACCAGAAGTGTCCTGAGGTCCTCTGGGCTCAGTGCTCTCAATGTGGCTTGATTTAAGTGGATATCTGGCACCTCCGTGGCCTTCTAATGCATTGCCTCCAGAATAACCAATGAGCTTAAGCTTTCTAAGGCTGCCAGGAGCTGCCTGCCAGACAAGAGGAGAGGCCAGAGCACTAGCCACCCACTGGCCACACTACCCACCTGGGTGAAACAGCAGAGACCAGACTGGCGTGTTTCCCAGGGGTTCTTCTCCCCTCCCCTGCCCTTCTCCGTCTCTTCTGTGTTTGTCCAGGATGGTAGATAGTTCTTTATGACAAATGATTCATCTAGTCATTGTGAGAGAAGAGGATCTCTAACTTCCTCAGCGGAAGGGGGAATAGAGATTAAAAGACATCTCGATGACATCACAGTGTCTGGCTTCTGCCACTTCACCTCTTACCCACGCAGCTGCCCTCCACTGAAGAACCTTTGGCTCAGTGAAGTAAGGGATAAAGACGGTGTCAGTCCTCTGATGATGAATTCTAAACTGACGTTTTAATTCACGGTGTAAAGCCACAATACACAAGGATCATGAGTAGCCACTTGTGCATCTAAGTGTTTCTGCATGTTCTGTTCATGACAAAATCATCTGATTTTTTTTTTCCTTGTAAAAACACTTTTGGGACTTCCAGTTTCCAGTTAAGCATGTAAGAAACTTGGAAGTCATGACTCCATCCTAACAAGTAAAAAGCAGGAAAAACTGAAAAAATCAACAACTCTTCTTTTATCCGTAAGAGAAATGAGGATTAATCTACTGATTTGATCCTCAGAAAATGTGTATCAGGGCAAATTACCATCTCCCAAATTGGACAGACTGGCAGGTGAATACAGAGAATCGCAGCTTACTGGAGCAGAAACCCACTAGTAGAAATCTCTCTGGGAAGTTGTGCCAGCGAGGAAAACCTGAACTGTAATCGACGAGTTGCTAGAGGCTCAGTGTGGACAAGTCTGAGAGATAAACACGCTAGGGGATCAAGTCACTGGGGGGGGGGGTGCTCCACACTTTTGTGATTTTTCTCTCACAGTGAATGTCAAGAAAAAACCCAAACCCAAAACAAACAAACCAAAACAAAAGCAAAAGACCACTTGTGCTTCCAGCAGAGGGAAGGGAAAAAGACAATTTTGAAATCACCAGAGAATTCTGTTCTTAACAAGGTTTGCTCTCAAGAGAAATTATTTAACCAGAGCCTAATCTTCTGTGGTTCTATCAGATCCTGACTAACTTGGAGTAGAAAAATATCCAATTCCAGCCCTCTCTCGCCACCCTTTTCCACCTGAGGGGTGGGGTGGGGGACAGAGAAACACTTGTGAAGTTCATAGTCCAGAGGCGCAGTATCCCTAAAAGACTGGACCTAATCATAGGACTATAGAATGCTTCTCTTCCACCCACACCTTACCATCGAATTACCAAAGTCCTGTTTACAGCAGTTCTTTTTACCCAGTACATCATGTCTGGCTATTAAGAAAAAATATAAGACATACAATTAAAAGGCAAAAACACAGTTTACAGAGACAGAGCAAGTATCAGAATCAGACTAAGATACGGAAGGAGTGTGAGAATTATAAATCAGAAATTTAAAACAATTATGATTAAAATGTTAAAGATGCTAATGAATAAAGCAGACTGTGTGCAAGAACAGATGGTCAATGTAAGCAGAGAGAAGAGAATTCTAAGAAATAACAAAATAGAAAGAGTAGAGATCAAAAACACTGCCCTTGACCTTTAAGCTGATAGGATTACGTAAAAAACCTCCCTTCCCCATTTGCCTTTAAAAGCAAGTGCTTGTGTGATAATAAACGGAACTGCTCGACAGAACCCCTGCCACGTCTGAGTGTCCTTTAACTGGGCTGGTTGGGACCAGCGGTGTGCTCACCTCTCTTCACGGCTCTCTTCCCCCGTCTCCTTCCAAAGGGGACAAGAAGAAAAGAGGAATCCGGGCCATTTGCCCGCCCACCAAAAGGAACGAGGCTAGGGCTGTTCAGGTCGGCTGGCGGTGGACCCGACACTTATGCCATTAAGTAAGGCACTACAGTGCAATGAGACACCACATGTCAATAATTTCGACACTGAGAAGTAGTTTGTCCCAGCCTTCATACCAATTTGCCCTTTTTCTCTCCTTTTTTTAATGTGGAGAATGGTGTCAGTCTGAAATTTGGAATCATTTCCATATCTAAAGGCATCTAAAATCATAGTGTCTGTCAGGTTGCTTTGAATGTGTTCAGAGCCTCAGCTTTCCTACTCCGAGCCATGAGTTTTTCATTTTTCTTCTACTAAATTTTCCTGGGTGAGTTTTGCACCCTTGATGTTTGGCTAAGTCTTCTGTTCTCATAAAGATACAAGCTTAGCAAACTGCCATTGCTCAAGTTTTTCTTTCTTTTATAAAACATATTTAAAATTCATAATCATTTTTATAAACTTTTTTTTCTGTCCCATTTCAACTCCTGAACTGCACCAGGCTTCCCATAAATGATGTGTCTTTCTTCACAATAGTTTTCTCTATGTTATCATATATCTTCTAAGAAAGTATTTTTTTGTTGTTCTTAAATGTCTCACTAACCAGCAACTGAAAAAGAGCTGCTTAAGTGGAGGCTTATTTTGCTCTGTGGAGGGAACCTTTGGAGTAAATGTTCCTAGCAGGGGGCTTATTAAAGTACCAGTTGTGCTATAGGGACTCACACTGCATAGAAAGCACCAGTCAGAGACAAAAAAGGCCCAATTTCAGGTGGCATCAGCAAGTCAACCTCTGGTCATGCAATTTAGAGATGCTTATTTTCATATGTGGAGTTTTAGTTGCAAAAATCTTCGGGCTAAACGTCATTTACAGATTGGGGCCATCTCGTTTTTATTACTCTTCTCAATGGAAGAGTGTAAAGATCTCTAAAATGATGTCCTGCCTAGAGCACTTGTTGGAAAAGACATAATCTCATTTTGACTTTCCTGGTACTTAAGATTGCATTAGATTACATGTAAATGACCTTCTGCCTTAGGCTCAAAAAGTCATTATACTAACACTAATGAACTACAGAGTGAAAAGAGAAAAGAACTAGTAATCAGGAAGCTTGAATAATGGTCCTTTTAGATAAGTCAACTTTAATAGGGGCTGAATGTTAGTTGTAAGGATTAAATGAAAAGAAACAAAACGCTACATCCAGGGTTAATATAGGGACTAAGTAGGTGCTTAATAAATTCAATATGTCTTAGTGTTGACTATATTCACAGCTTTTTATGCAACTCTATGTGGCCATGTGACTAAGTTCTGGCCCATGGGATGTGGTTGGAAGTGATGTGGGCTATTTACAGGATGCCCTCATAAAGGGAGAGAACCTTCCCATCCTTGTCCACTCTCCATGTGCTTCTTCGAATGTGAACATTGTAACAAGTCCTTTTAGACCATGTAATAAGGGCAACATCCCCTCCTTTAAGCCACTACTTGTTTAGATCTGCTACGTACTATCAAATCTGTATTCTATTTAATAAATATCAAATTGACTACCAACGTATTGATTTTTCAACATACAAATAATACAGATTTTTTTTATGTTAATCATACTATTTTTAGTAAGAAATGCAGCCCTGCTGACATCTTGATTTTAGCCTGTTGAAATTTCTTCCAGAATTTTAAATTACTGAATTATGAAATAATAAATGGGAATTGTTTTAAGCTGCTAAATATGTGGTGATTTGTTACATCAGCAAAAAACCCAAAATAACAAAACAAAACACACACACAAAAACTCCAAAATGAAAACAAATCCAGATACCCAGAACATCTTTATGGTTCATGGTGGGCTTTAGGGAATGTGAGGTCAGGTGATGGGATTTTGGCTCAAGAACATGTCACAGTGGGCCTATCAGTTGTGAAAACTCAGCTTTCCATTAATTATCCAATTTAACTATATTATTAGATTAGACATACTCTGCACATTTCCAGAATGGCATGAAGCCTGTTATGGAAGAAAAGTGAAGTGGTAGATAAGGGAATACTGGTTCCCTATCTGAGTACAAGCAGGAGAAGTACTGCATCTCTAGGGAATCATAGAGACTAGTGCCACTATCAAAAACTTGAGAAAGATGCAGCTGATTATCCTTGTTACAGGCTCATTTAGCTCACCTGTTTTACTTGGGCCTTGGAGAATGAGTTATGAATGTAAGCTTAACAAAGAGGTGACTCCACTGTCGGTGTAGTCTCTTTACCAGAACAAATCAACACAGCCCCTGGCACTTGATATGAAGCCATTGATCTGGAAAATGCTGCCCTCTCCACCTCCCCCCACCCCTATTTAATAATTGGGTCTGAAAAAGACAGCAGTACACCTTCAGGGTCAACAGAAATAGGATCTGCTAGCATGACCCTAGATGTATATATTGTTCCAGTTTCTTAGCTCTGATTTCAGGAGAACGCTTAAACCAGGGAGCCCCAGAGTGATCAATGAAGCATTGATAACGAACCCTCTGATTGAATACACTCTAATCCAGTATCATATTTTATGTTTTATAGCACCAAGGTTGAGAAAGTCTGCCTCGCTTAGATGGTGTAGTCCCTCACACATACACAAATTAGCCTGTGTGAAGAAGATCTCCAGGTTTAAATATATTAGATTGGGCTAGAAGGGGAGCATTTGAGCTTCTGTAATGTTTGATATAAGTTTTGATCAGATTTTTTACCTGTAGCTATTCCTTTTTTTAGGGGAACATGGAAATCTATACCGACATCTATTCAAAGATAATTGTCCTGATCTCCTTGCACTATTCTGATTACAGTAACTTTTTTCTGTAGTAAGATAAAAAAATTTTACTTAGATAATTGAACTTTATTTTACTTACCTATGTCATGTCTGTGTCTACTCTCACCTTAAGTCTGAAATGACCACTAATATTTGCTAATATGTAGGTTTCATAGTTCAACATGGATGTTTCTTCATAGAAGCTAAGCAGGTTCCTGACACTGCTAAGTACCTAGCAGCAGTATCCAACTTGGACATCACTGCCCTCCCCACCACGCCACCTCCCAATCTGCCAAAATACAGTTACATATCCTTGAGGATTGGCGGCCAACTGATAGCAGCTTAGTATAATGGACACCTTCTATCATGGACAGGGAAGCACTTTGCTCTAACTGCAATACACACTTGGATTTAGATGTACCCTTTCTGACCACCATACTTCTGAAAGCTTCCTCTTGTCACATATATTATGCAGGTCTTAGATTCAGAAGTGAGCAATGTGAAGAGATGACACAGAGGTGAAGAGAGGGACACAGGGGGAGAGAGACACATGAAATGATGGTGCAGGCCCTGGCCGCTCAGCAGTCACATGACAGCATCCATGCCATGGCCCCATCACCTGCTTCCCCTTACATTGCTCACTTTCACATTTGGAGAGAGTGATTTGTTATGACAAATGCCATGGTGCACTGCCCAGATACCACTTTAAGATTAGAGCACTCTTGCAGTCACCAGGAGTGTTGCTGTTGACAGTTCTCAGCTGTCTGTCTCTGGGCATTGTTCTTGGAACCAAAGGGATCTGCCTCTGACTCCTTCCCACAGACAGCTCGTATTCAGTGACTGGTCAATTCTGGAGGTCCTACCTCTTGGTCTAACTCTGGGACTACTCTGAATGTCCAGAGCTCCCTAAGAGATTGACTGAGGCCTCTGTTACAATTTTATTACAGTTCAACTCCTCCCTCCACCCAATTACTTCCCTTATTCTCTTCAGGTGTTCTGAGGGTATTTCTTGATAAACTTCCTGCACAGAAATCTGTCTTGGAGCCTGACCAGAGGCATCCGGCTAGTAAAGTTGTGGTGTATGGTGTTTTTAGGGGCAAGCAGTGTTAGAATTTCCATCATCTGGTTCCAGACATTGTTGGGATTTTCATATTCATCTTTATGAATTTTATTCTGAATGTGCACATAAAGTATTCTGGATCTGAGACAGAGTTCTTATTTATTACCTTACAATAGACAAACATGTGATTCCTCTTCTCCTCAGTCTCTATCTCTGCAGTGATGGGATAAAAGCCAGGTGGAAAAATCTACATGAATAGCCAGACACTCACTGGTGAGGGGCAGTGAAAAATGGATTCTCTCCTTACACACAAGAGGAAGAGACAGCTGCTTCCCCCTTTCCCTCCCAAAAAGAGGGAGAAAAACCTTTGCTCCATGGAGAATGGATGGAAAGGATCCTGGCTTCTCACTCTAGCCTTTTGGAATGTACATACATCTCTCCAGGGGCCGCATAAGCCTGGTGTATCTCCTTGGCTTTTTATGACCTACAGATGTTGCCAAGGTCCTGGGCCTCATTTTCCCTTGAAATGTAAACACATACCTCCAGAGTTAGGTAAATCTCTCTGGACTTATCTCACCATCTATCCAGTTGTAAATTAACTTCCCAACACTTGCTCTTATCCCAAGATCCCATGTTTTCAGAAAATTTATTCAAAAAGCCCAAACAGTGCAGAAACACAAAAGTATTTTCTCTCCTTCCCATGGCATCACAGTTGCTGATTAGAAGCATGGGTGTTTTTATTAGAGAGGCTTTTGTAATATGGTTGGACTGTGTAGTTTTAGACTCTGCTTTTCTTAGAATTCTAGAGATTCTATGAACTACCTAATATTGTATGATATATTCTTTTTCTAGTTAAACTAGCTACGGTAGATTCTTTTCTGTTTGCAACTAGGATTCCCAGCTGACGAAGATACCACATATATACTATTATAAATATATATGCAAATAAAGCTATATATTTTATAAAGCAACACACATATTTAGTAAAACTATAAAAATGTGTGGGAATGGTAAACATCAAATTCAAGAATAACTGATGGTGACTTTGGAGGTTGGAGAAGGGAGAATTTTGATTGATTAAGTGTACACAGGAGCCATAACCATATTGGTAATGTTTTATTTATTATAATAGCAAAGTGTACAGGCATAGTCACTGTTTTATCATCTGTATCTATATCTATATATCTAAGCTTACACATATAGATAAAGATGATATATATTGCATGATAAATTTCAAAATGTCTGTGGAAAATCTTTTAGTACAAAATGTATGCTGCTACAACAAAGAGGTTCCCAAATACTGTGGCTTAAATAAAAGATTAATTTATTCCTCTCTCACATAATTCAGATTGTTGGGGAATCTCAGCACCATACAGTCATTCAGGGACTCAGATCTCTTTCCTCTATTACTCTATCTTCCCCCAGGCTACTGTCCTTATCTGCATATTAATACCTGGGTCACAGGTGTCTGTGTTCCAGTTTATAGGAGGAGAGAAAAAGATCATGACTGTCCAATGTTAAAATAAGTCCAAGACCGAGAAATGGCTCACATCACCTCTGGTTATATTGCAGTAGGGAGAACTGAATGCACATGGCCAGACCAGGCTGCAAGAGAGGCTGGGAAGTGTCTTTCCAGCTAGATGATGTACCCAGCTACAACTTTCTTGCTGTAGAAGAAAGGGGAGAATGGATTTTGGCAAAAACTAGCAATGTCTTCCAAAGGACGTTATGAAAACTGTTAGAAAGAATGGTTTAATAAGATATAAATACCTGAGTACAATTTTCTTCCCTACTCTCAAATTTTCAAAATTTGGTCACCATTTAGTCTTACTTCAGAGGTAAAATTCTGCATCTTAGAGTCAGAATAACTCTAGACAACATGCCTTGTCTAGCTCTAAGTGGGTACAAGGATTTCATGTGAGTAACAGCCTACTTAAGACTTACGAGGAAAAGAATTAAGAGCTTTTTAAAAAAACTCTCTCTCTTTAATTGAACAATAATTGATTAAACATATTTGTGGGGTACAGATTTGAATATAAATATCTGTGTACATTGTGTAATGATCAAATCAGGATAATTAGCATGTTCACCATTACAAAACATAATCATTCCTTGTGTGCATTAAACAATTTATCACTAGCTCCACCTTCTCTCCCCTTTCCCACCTCTAGTAACCACAGTTCTGTTCTTTCCTGAAAGTTCAGTGCATTATTGTGATTGTCCTTCTTCCTCCCTCCCTCCTTCCCACCCCCCTCTCTCTTTCTCTCCCATTTACGAGTGAGAACATGAGGTATTTCTCTTCCTGTGCCTGGCTGATTTCACTTAACATTATTTTCTCCAAGCTCATCCACGTAGCTGAGAATGGCAGAATTTCATTCTTTTTTTATGGCTGAGTAGTATTCCATTTTGTATATATATCACATTTTCCTCACCCAGTCATCCATCTTTTGCCACTATTTACCAACACCCTATGTGAGGAAACTTAGTTGTTTGCTGCACAAGCCTTTCTCTGCCTTATTTGCTTTGGTTTTCAATTCCCCTTTTAATTGTATGTTCTCACTTGTCTTCTCATAACAAAGAAGGAGAGAAGGTAAATGATTTTCTTATGTGTCAGAACTTGTGCAGATCTTCCCCAAATTAGGAAAAGATTATCTTAGCAGCAGTGTTTCAAAATTATTCCTTCCAACTAACTCATCCTGATTTCTGTCCATGCTTAAATAAAAGCACTGGTTTGCTGAAGCAGAATTTCAGCTGCTCTGTAAATTACTTTGTGTATTCAGCACAAATTTTCTCTTTGAATATTTTTTTTCTTTTCTCTGTGAATATTTCAACCAGTTTTGAATAAAACAATTTTAGGGTGAAAAGTGGAGTAAATTACATATATTCTACTCTTTTCAGCTATGAAAGAATCAGATAAAAGGAGGTCTAAGTAACAGTCCTCTTATTCTTCTAGTAATGTTTCAATAGGTTTGGAACTTAAGTCAGAGTCATAATTTTGGGTTTGGGTTAACACAATTAATAGACACCATGAATTTAGGTGTTAAAAGAAAAACTTTAAATGAATTAAACTTCACAGAGTATAATTGAGCAAAGAACAATTTGCAAATTGGGCAGCCTTCAGAATGAGAGGGGGTTCAGAGAGCTCCACTTCCCAACGTCGACAGGCAGCCCTTATGGAAGGAAAATGGAAGTGAGGTACAGAAACAGCTTGATTGGTTGTACTCAACATTGGCCTTATGTGAACATGGCCTGATCAGCTGGCAGCCTGTGATTGACTGAAGCTCGGCTGCTGTGACTGGCTGAGACTCAACTATTTGTTACAAAAGGTATACTCCTAATTAGGCTTTCAGTTTGTTTATATACTGAGTAGATTGGAGTTTGTTATGCAAAGACTCAAAGTACAAAGGCATTCTCAGGGCAAATTTAGTTTAATTTAACACAGGTTTGGTTTAAAACACTCCACATTAAGATGCCTTGCCGTAATCACTACAGTTTTTCTTTCCTTTTATGTCTCGATATCTTTTCCTCTAATAGACTTCATCCTTTTTCTCCTTTTTGAGATTGGACATAAACAAAATATTGATAGGTTTGGATTTTAAAAAATCATTTTACAAATAGTGTCTTACGAATTGCAGTACGTGACCCTTGGTAGTTAAGGGGGTAGGTAGTCTTCTTAGGTCGATCTCTAAACTGTGCTCAATGTTTCATGTTGTTAATGTCATGAGACTTTATGGAATTATTCTAGCTACTGGTGTGAAAACAATAAACAACAGACATTTTGTTTTAGTAAATCCATGTGTGGTGTATAATTGCAATGTTATCCAGTAAGCACAACTCTTAGGCTTTTGAATCAGATTTTATGACACTTAATCATGGACTATTTCTTTTCACTCAATTTTTCTACAAGACTTACACTTTTTTATATTATGAACAATCTTAAGTGTTTATTCCTAAAATGCACAAATTTAAAATTATAGAACTGAAAACAATTCTAGATATGATATTGTGTAACCCTGTTGCTTTACAAATACCAAAGCTGAAAAAAGAACTTGGGAAAAATCACACAGCTGGTTAGTTGTGGGCAATACTGTTTAGGATATGGATGCCACACACTCACCACTCCCTCCCTCCACCCCAACACACACTTTTTCCATACATACTATTAACAGAATTCACTGGAAAAGAATTTGGAGTTAAAGAGAGACTTTATTGGCGAACAGTTTGCAAAAGGGGCAGATACAGCTTTTGGTACATAATAAAAGTGCGATCTGCTAGAACAAAGAGAGGGGCCGTCTCATATGGAGAAAGTTCCTGTCCGGGTTCCCACTCCTGTCCTCTATGTAAATGAGGGATTCTGGTTTGTTCAGTCCAGATTGGTTGTTGTTAAAATTGACCGCAGGTCACAGCTCACTGGTCAGGTCCAGGTGGTGAAATGGGACCTTCCAGCAGCAGTTGATTCTGGAACAGACAAAAGGAAAGCCCCAAAGTTAAACTATTGCTCAGCTCGTGGTTTTTTTTCCAGCAAATGACTGCTCTCCTCCAATCAGAGTTTAAACGCAGTCAGCCACTCAGGATCCATCTCAAAGGACTGGCTCTTTTAGGGTACACACAATCTATGGCAAAGATTGTTAATCAGTCTTTTTCTTGCTGAACCCAGATATGGCCCATAAGTCATTCTCAACAAAGTGTTCCAGGTAATCCTTGTTACTTGGAATTGATACTTGAATCTATTTGCCAGACCTAGTAGGGTACACACAATCTATGGCAAAGATTGTTAATCAGTCTTTTTCTTGCTGAACCCAGATAAGGCCCATAAGTCATTCTCAACAAAGTGTTCCAGGTAATCCTTGTTACTTGGAATTGATACTTGAATCTATTTGCCAGACCTAGTCTAGCTCTTTGTCTCTGGAATTCCAGTCCAGCATCTTTGTATTTATTACACTGTAATTTTCACTGTTATAAAAATGGTTTAGAGATTTTATTTCAGTCCAGACTCTATAAACATTTTATATAAATCAAACAACTTCTGTTGTATTTATCTAGCCAACAGTTCATATTTTTCCAAAGCACAATTATTTCATTGAAAAAAAAATTATTTTTTTCTTCAGTATCAATCATAAAGTTCAGAATTCTGCCACATATATTTTTATGCTTGAATCACGTTACACTTGAATGATTTAGTTTTAAAAACATTTTTTTTGAATTATTTTAACAATGGATCTTTTCAATTATTGAATATTCTAAAACCTGTAACCTGCAGTTAAAATGTATTTGCATAAACATGAGACACTGATGATTAAAATCCATACACTCCCATACACCATAGAAAAATGTTCCTGGACTGAATAAACTTTTAGCACCTCTATTTTGAAAATGCTTTGCATAATTTTAGTATTTTTTGGAATATGCTGACACACTAACAACAGTTAAGGTAATGGCTCATGAACCAGAAAAATGTGACAAACAAAACTGAAGCCACCTAAGACGGGATATTGGGCCAAATACTACTGTAAATCCACACATGAGACTTTCTGTAAGGCATCCTCTGCACAATAAAGGGCATAATTTAGATCTTGGTGGTTATGTCTGTGTACAGCCTGGGGAGTGAAAAAAGAAGGGGTTGAAGTAATCCAGAATTCCACCATCATTCTTTGCTATGTCTTTGGTAGACTTTGTAAATAGTTTGAATTAGACTCCAAAAAGAAAGACCGCACAGAAAAACAATCTTTCACCTCATTCCAACTTTTCATGTCAGTTTCTCCATTTCTTGTGATAATGAATACACATTTAAGACAAAGAAAGTGCCTATCGAAATTTCCATGCTCTCACCACCCAGCAAGGAATGCCATGCTAATTGGATTACAGTCTTTCTGTTCAGGGTAACTGCTGCCTCCTGGCACTGAATGAACATTGACGTTTGGAGTTTTGTTTAATGCCAAACTATGAACCAACAATATTGCTTCTTTTTACTAGAAAGGAATCTGAAATTAATTTGTCTCCATTAGATTGTTGGTAATTTTTGAGTATCAGTAACTGTGTTGATGGATGATGCAAGATTAATCAAAAGTCATAGTAAGTAGTAACTCAGGTTTATACCTTTGTATTATGCCAAAAAATAGATTTCTAAATGTTTTATCTGAGTTTTTCTAGGGTCCAATCATCTCTTCCTTTTAACTTGGTTTATATGTGATAATTCAATGTAACTGGATTTCCAGGAACTTAAAAGTCCTACTGTTTTCCATTTTCTATCCTTGTTTCTTAGTGCTGCCCTCTTTTGGAAGAGGATGGAGTGACAGCTGTATAGATAACAGTGTTCTCACTTTTGTTATTTCAGTTTTGTTTTCTACCTTATGATGAGTACTTTGTTGGGTTATAAAAAATAGTAACTTCAGGGAGGTTGAAACACATTCCGTCTAATCTCTTTATTTTAAAAATAGAGAAATAGACTTTTATCACGTCTTATCCTTTCTTTATTTTACATCTTCTGAAAGAAAGAAGGTACCTCTGCATTTTTCACATTATTCACTCAAAATTATTTATAGGTAATTTCCCTCATCCTCCACTTCCAGCTCAAACTCCTATCACTGATTACTTTCTCTAACCACAGTCTTATGATTATGAATGTACATCTTATATCCCCAAATTGCATTTAAAGACTAAAAAAAACACTCATTGTTCACAAATTTAACTCAACTCTTCTCTTAACATAAAATAAAGTCATTAAGCAAACTGGCATCTTTCTAAAGACCTTCTTGATTTAGAGAAATTTGGTTATGGGGCTATAAATTTCTGTAATTATTATCTCACAGCTGAGTTATGACTGAAAATATGGTATGAATAAATTCTAGTTTTTTTGTCTAAATCTGTAGAAGGTTTTTTGAAATTCACCCACTTTGCCATTGCCATTGGCAGAAATGTGATTTACTGAATTATATCTTCAGCAATAGGAGTTGTTTGACCTTTTCTCTGCAGTGGCACTAGTAATATGACTTACCACTACCCCATTATCTCTCTTTTCTAACTGTTAGATTCTTGGGAGACAGATTCTGAATGGTCCCGTTCATGTCAGGAGAGACTTAAATCTGTGAATTAATTAATAATGTGGCCAGGGTGCCCAAGTCTCTTAGCCCAAAAATGATTCCTGAACATCTGTGCCTGTATTTTAAAGTCATTCCCAGAAAATAATTAATTAGTGTGAATTGAACAGCTCCTCATACTAGTTATCTATTACTATGTAATAAATTATTAATGTGGTGGCTTAAAACAACATACATTTATTATAGTACAGTTTCTGTGGGTCAGGAGTCTGGGCATGACTTTGCTGGGTCCTCTACTTCAGGGTCTCTCATGAGGCTATTGAGGTCTTGACAAGGGCTGGGGTCTCATCTGAAGTCTCAACTGGGGAAGGATTTTCTTCCAAGTGGAGAAACTGGCAGAATACAGTTTCTCAAGGGCTGTTGGATTGAGGGTCTCAGTTCCTAGCTGGCTGTTGGTTATACTTTGCCATGTGGATCTCTCCAACATGGCACCTTGCTTCATCCAAGCATGCAAGCCAAGAAGGCAACAGAGTCACCTAGGAAGGTGGAAGTTATACTTTTATTTAACCTAATCACGGAAATAATATTTTATCACATTTGATATACTTTGTTGGTTAGAAACAAATCACAGTTTCTGTCTACTCTCAAAGAGAGAGGATTACACAAGAGTATGAATAACAGGAGGCGCCAATCATTGAAAGGTGATGCCAGGGATCACTGGTGGTGGATGGAGGTGTGTTAGATGCTGGGGATACAAAAATAAAAAAAAAATACAAGTTTCTTGTCATTGCCCTTATAATATCTGTAGGCTGGCACATAAGATTGCAACAGAATCTTGAAATAATATGGACACAATAGATCAGAACATGTAGTCCTCTGCTTAAGATCTTTTAATTGCTTCATGTTGCTCTGAGATTAAAATAAAACTTCTTACCAGGGCTCAGCAGAGCCTGCCTTATCCAATTCTTTCCTACTTTGATTTTGACATTTCCTTCTTGTGCTTCCCCCAATTTTCCACTTGGCTTTACCCATCTTAGGTTCTTTCATATCCTAGGACATGTGTATGTCTGAAAACATTAAAAAAGTTTAAAAAATGATGTCATTGAATTCCTACCATTGAAACCTCAATCACCCAAAATATGTCTAGCTTTAAACAACATAATTATACATTGTAACCTCTAAGATAAACTAGTTGTCAAAATGTACCCTTTGGTAAAGAACTGCATTGAATTGCTTTGTAGGACTGTTGGTTGTACATTGGTTGATTGTTGAAAGCAGCCTTCCAAAGATGAAATGTTTTGATTTAAAAAAAAAAAAACTCAACTAGACCTCAGAGTCCTTGAAACACTCTGGAAGAGTTGGAAGGATCCTTAAAAGCTAGGTATACCTGTCACATTTATTTATTGTTCAGAGTTTTTTGTTTTGTTTTGCTTTGTTTTTCCCGCATCACATAGTCTTCTTATTGAGAAACCTAGAAGAAAAATTCTCTCAGTTCCAAGAGAAGCTTCTCTTTAGTGGTTTTTAGCTCATCTTATGGGATGTTATAGTGTGTAACTATGTTTCTTTGTCAAAAGATACTGTGAAAGTCATAGGCACAACTCAAACCTACATACCCTAACTACAGTGGTCATGGTTTTCCTTCCTATGGAGTTTACATGCTTTTCCCTAAGTCCTTGTCTTTACCTTAGAGTACCTTGAAATCAATAAGAAATTCCTGCATTATAAAAACTCCTTTTCCTGTCTAGTTTAGAGTCCATCACACAGTGATCATGATTTATTTAAGGTTCTGGAAGATTTGGGATGGCATGTATTGTTTCTGCTACACATTTTTTTCTTTGTTACTCGAATACGAAGAATCTGGTTCAATAATTGTGACTAGGTAAGAAGATAAAAGAAATTTACCTCCCTCTCCCCCTTTCCTCTTTTCCTTTCTCTTTCTCTTCTTTTGCTCTCCTCCCCTTTCTTCAATTCTTCCCTTCACCATGCACCATATATATGATATTTTTGTCATACCTATGTTCAAGGTGGAGTGCATGAACTTTGAGCAAAAACAAACAAAAATACTTCAGGTTCTATCATAAAGTCTATAAGGAGCTGGCAAATTATTCATACACTTGTGTTCTTTTCCATATAAGTGGCTATGTCACCTGGGAATATTTTACAGATGTTTTCTGGTACAGAGGAAGAAAAGAGAGAAGGAAGAGGAAAGGACAGACAAGAATGACTTCATAATTAGCCTGTGGATATGGGCTTTCATAGTGTGAATTACATATGGAGCAGTGTTTTCAGTCAAGTGAAAACTGACTTAGAAATGGATTAGCTATACGTTTCAGGTCTCTAAGGGACTTGGACTTTGATTTATGTTATTTAAAGATGATTGCTCTCTGGGTGAGCCACGTTAAGGCCAAAAGAACAAGGCTCCCTGGGCTCTCCTGAAGGTGTTGAGATTTATTTCTCTGGGGTGGCCTAAGTGAGTACTGATTCATTCCAACAAATCATCTTGTTTTCATTTAGAGATTAATATGTTACAATATAACACCCAACGAAAACTGGAGGGATTAGTAATGATATATTTTGAGAATAATTTACCATAAAATAAATTGAAAACATAGTGCCTGCTATATATTTAGATATGCAGAGAATTGTATGAGATTACCTAAAGGAATAATTTTGAAACCTAGGCCAGGGTGTTATAGAATTAAAGTATCTCTCTTATGCATGAATTTATGGGAAACCACGGAAGTAGTTGCATTTAGGATTAAAAAACTGTGTTAGATTTCCATTTTTACTGTTAGGATTTATTTGCATCAAACCCATCCCATTTAAATGTGACTTGTTCATTTATCCATTCAATTAACTCAATAAATACTTACTTTGTGCCAAATACGTGCTAGGTGTGTAGGATAGGAAGACATGTAAATTGTGGCATTCTGTTGAAAGGAATTTATAGACAGATGAGACTATAAGTCTTTGAGAAGACTTGCTCTTCCTCTTCATCTTTTCTCCTCTCCCATGGTAGGAGTAGAGGAAAATAATGGTGAAACAAGATTGAGTGCTATTTTGCAACTGAAGGGTATATATGGAGTATGATACACTCATGTGATCATATTATTTAATTTTCTCAAAATCATCAAATTCTGAATTTATATGTTTGGGCCAGATACCTCCCATTTGTCCCTTAAGATCTACTCCCAGCATCAGATGGTTTCCTTGATTTCTGGATCCTTCAAGCTGGGTTTTGTCATTGGGAAGGCCCCACAGATCAGATGGAGGCAGGAGGGTAAGTTCAGGATATTGATTCCTTCCTCTGCAGGAGATCACCCTGGGATGATGGTGTCTTTCCACCGAAGGTCACTGCTCTTCCCCAGGCAGATTATTCTACACGACTCTCTAATTCTAGTTTGGTTTAACTGCTCTCACCCTGTCTTTGAGCCTTGGCATAGTAAAGCTCTGCTGTTACTGACTCCAAGTAGTGCAGTTTTCCTTGTGGTTTCTCTACTGTCTGCTCATGCTTTTGAAAATACAGTTGCTCTCTGGACAGATGGGTTCTGAATCACTGCAGATGGAAAATATTCGAGAAAAAAATTGTATTTGTACTGAACATGTACAGACTTTTTTCTTGTTGTTATTCCCTAAACAATCCAACAACTGTTTACATAGCATTTACACTGTATTAGATATTATAAGTAACTGAGAGTTAATTTAAAGTATATGGGAGGTTGTGCATAGGTTATATGCAAATACTATGTCATTTTATATCAGGGACTTGAGCATCTGCAGAGTTTGGTGTCTGTGGGAGGTCCTGGAACCAATACTTCAAGGATACCAAGGAATGACTATAGTTCCTTTATAAACAAATGCTCCTGGGATTTTTCTGTTTTGAATTTTGAGACCCTGATGAGCAGTGCTCATTCGTAATCTTATAGTATCTTATTCATTTATTTGCTTCCTGCCTAGTCCTAAAAACACATGAGAGGATTTATGTAGTATATTTTTATTGTTTTTAAATACAAAATTATAATTTTTAAACTATCTGAATCTAACTAAATATTTACAAATCTGTTCCACGACAATAATATTCTTTTATTATTTCTCACCTATTTTCATATGCTTTATAATGACCATCAGTTTTATACTTTTTTATATTTTTGTTGTTTATCAACAAAAATACAGACCAAAATGAGATGGATAAGATTGTGCCCTAATGGATATAATTTACTTTTTGGCTTTTTTGGTATTTCTTGTTCTTGATTTATTTTCCTTTCCCTTCTGCAAAACAGAAATGAAATAATACTTCTCTTGTTTCTTATTTCAGTATTGTTATGGTCTTCTTTGACTTTTAATGGAGCATGTGTATTCTCACAGCCTGACAAATTTGGCAAGATTTCTTAAAAGAAACAGAAGTAACATTGCTTGACCAACAGGTGTTCTGTTATTCTCAGAGGCTCAATCAAATGACTGAGTAAAAAGTTCAAATGAAGTTTAGCAAACTCGCTTCAGTCTAAAGAACATTTGTTAAGAGGCCCGACTAATATTTCTGAAAATGAAGCATAAATCATGGTTGATTAAATAACTTAGGAGGAGGAAAGGTTAGCAAGAAATTGGTAAAAGGCCAGAAAATATGATTACATTGTATAATTTCGCCCGACTAATATTTCTGAAAATGAAGCATAAATCATGGTTGATTAAATAACTTAGGAGGAGGGAAGGTTAGCAAGAAATTGGTAAAAGGCCAGAAAATATGATTACATTGTATAATTTCAAATCTACTAATTATCCTGATTTGAACAGTACATATTGCACACAGGTTATTGATATTCAATGCTGTGTCTCATACATATGCAAAATCAATTATGTTTCAATAAAATAAATAAGGAAATAACGTAAATTATCATGTATTAAAAGTGTTTAGTACCTTAACTCATGCTTATTCAATGGAATATTTTGATATGTTTACAAATAGATTATGGTTATAGTCAGCAGAATTAGAGGATATTCTGGTTTTCTCAAAATATGACCTTTTAATCAACAAAATCTAGTAAGTGATTTAAACATATGTGGATTTAACACTAAAATAGCCCAAATCATCTATTCTGCAGCCAAACAACTTGCAGTTTGTTGAACTGTAAGAAAAATTACATTCAGATGACAATTAAACAGCTTCTGAGTGTGAGTGATATTTGAGGATTCTAACTTGAAACTCTCTCTTCCAAAAGAGAGAAAGAAAAGTTTGTGCAAAATCCAGCTTGTTTTTTGTTGCGTTTGGAAACTCAAATTTCATCCTATTATTAAAGTATGACACTTTTGCTATCGAAAGAGAAAGAACGACTGGAAATTCCTTCACTGAAATTAAAGATTTTATGATCGTGGAATTCTATTAGAAAGTGATACTCATAGTTTTTTTACAGGTATACATGGGAGAAAATTATCAGTTGATATTTCTATTTAGAAATCACAAAAATAGAAAGTATACAACATTTTGAATATGTAAAGTTGCTCTCAAACATAAAGATTATGTATACATAAGTTTCAAAAAACAGAATGTAAAATGATTTGAAAATTTTTGGAATAGGAAGTTCTCTGTAATGATATGTAAAGCAGGAGGGAAATAGAAGCAAGACACTCGATTCTATTCCCACATCTGCCACCAGCTGTCTCTAAGGCTTTGAGCAAGGCAATTAATTTAGCTATGCCTTATTTCCTCATTTTTAAAATGGAAATTTTGGAAGTCCCTCTCAACCAGAAAATTCTCTAACATTATGAAATAACCTAAGATAGCTTTGTAAAGGAATAAAATATAGCGTTCATCAATGTCAAAATGTTACACAGTTTTCAAACATTTACCATGTCATAGTGATACGTGAGAAAAAGAAAACGAGGTTTGTAGTTTTCATTTTGAATTTAAACTCTTACTTATTTATCCATAAATAGATATTTCCAGAGCTAATCAGTTTAAAATATTGTAATGTATGAAAATTCTATGAAGGATGAATTCAGTTTTAAACGTTTTGCTTTTTGTTTAAAATACACACATATACGTATATCCACAGACAATAAACAATAAATAGACAATAAACGTTAGTTAGAAAATTAGTTAGATATAGAACTTATCTGTGTGCATTGACAGCTGTTATATTCCTCCTTTTTTAAAGAATACAAGGAGAGATATTCACATATTCAGACAAATTGTCCAGCCTGAAATCCACTTGGGTGCTGGTAATGGGTGAGGATTCACTTCTCTGTTTTCTCTGCTATTGACTCAATGTTTTCGGTATTTACTTCAGATTGCAAGAAGCTTTTTTTTTTTTTTTAAATCAATGAACATATTTGGGGTTGCTACTGCAGAAATAAATGTATAAATGCTGTAGTCAATATTTGATGTAAAAGGGATAATGTATAATAGTTGGGGGTACTTGAAATTTCTATGTGTTACTTGGAATAAAAATTCAATGAGGAAATTAACAATTGATATGTAAACATACAAATAATACTCTACATAGGCATTTTTAGATTAATCATGAATGTATTTTGACTCAGAGAGTCACTTTTTTGATATGCTATATATTCAAGCATTTCAGCTTAAAATATGTTTCAAATAACCATAATGAGATTATATTAATCTGGATAATTTATGACCGCAACCCCCACGACAACACAACAGTTAATTGCTGCTGATGTTCCAATTACAAGGTGGGTCAGGCAGCTCCTTTGGTGGCTTCTCTTCAGTTAATAGTTGAGGGGTCCATGCTGCTTCTACTGGGTACCTCCAGCGTCTGAGAAAAAGGAAAGGGACTGTATGAAAGATAGCACTGAAGGCTTTAGGGCTGGGCCTAAAGGGCAGTGCTCCGCCTCCTTCCACATCCCACTGGCTGGAAGCTACTCAGATGGCTCAGCCTACCGAAAAGGACGACTGGGAAACGTCACTTTCCTGACTGCCCAGGGAGAGGAAACAGGGTGGGAAAGCATGTAACCAGTCTCTGTCGCCAGGAATAAAATGTTAACATTTTAAAATCAGTATTTTTTCATTCTTCTCTCCCCAAATTCATGTTTCCTATTGGCCATTCTGCCCTTCCCTAGAAAAGAAGAAAAATAACTGCCACTGTCTGAGAAAGGGTGAATTAGACATGAGGGATTATCTCAACAAACAAGAGGAAGAAGTAATACATGTTTGCAGGGACCGAATGGATGGTAGGAAAAAGAGACACAGAAGTAGGGGTTTCCCACGATTTTCTGAATAGAAAACCTTAAAATTCTCCTGGAAAGACACAGAAAAGCTAGAGACATAGCGTTTTTTTAAAATGGATAGAGAAACTCAGAAGAAAGTTAGGGAAACACCTAGGAGGCAGAAAATTGGAGATTTGATGGTCTGCATGTAATGTACTGCATGCTCCGGCCATGGCTGGTGGTGTGTTGGTCTTAATATTCCGGAGGCTTGGGTAGTTATATCTATGTGGGAATAGGAGATTGGGTTTATGTGAAGTATGGAGTTTAAACTAAAATCTCAACGTAAAGCCAAGTCCTTCGGAAAGCTTTCCCATTGGGGGAAAGAAAGATGATAAAGAAATTTGGCTATATCAGCCTGGACTCCTTTTCGACTTTAGACTACTTTCTACTGATTTCATCACTTGTATTTGTTACCCTGGTTTCTTATTCCAGAAGGTGAGAAGCTCTGTTTTAGGAGAGGGTAGGCAGGAAAAGGGTAGACAAATACGAGTAAGGAAGGAAGTTGTGTTCACAGTTTTATCTTATTCTAGCCGTGTAATCTTAGGCAAGGCAAGTTACTCAGTTTCTTCTGTACAATACGAATGTCATATTGTACTCCACAAAGATATACAATTATCATGGGTCAATTAAGACAAATAAATTAAAAAGAGAAAAAAAGAGAGAAATAGTAGAATAGTAGTTATCAGAGGCAGGAAAGGGGAAAGGCTGGCAGACTGGTCCAAAGTTACAAAGTTACAGTTAGACAGGAGGAACTAGTTCTGGTGCTCTAGGGTGACAATAACTAACAATGCTGAATTGTATAGTTCAAGATAGCCAGAAAAGAGGATCTTGAATGCTATAACCACAAAGAAATGATAAATGTTTAGGTGATAGATACGCTAACTACTCTGATTAGATCATTATATATGCATGTATTGAAACAATGAACTGTATCCAATAAACATGTACAACGAAAAAAATAAATTAAAATAAAAACTGGAATAATGATGTTATATCCTAGGCTTGCTTTGAGAATTAATTAGAATTAATTAATATGTGTAAAGTGCTTAGAACAGTGCCTGGTATAGTGTAAATGTCAGCTACAGATATTAACACACTATGTGCTTTATGAGCATATAATGTAAGATATTAAGATAATACATTAAAAATATTGGAATAATTTAAAACCATGTTGCCATTTTATTAGATTAAATTATGCATGACTTTATCTGAAATCCACTCATCTGATCACAAATAAGCTGAATAATTTTGTTTCTCCTTCATTAGCCATGTATTTCCAGTGCCAGATGCCTAAGACATTTTTTTATCCTGACCTTCATGTCTTGTATTTTTGTGCCTTTGTGCTGGATTAGTTGGAGCAGTAAGATAGTACCTGGACACCATGGTTAATGAGTATTTAACTGTATGTGAGAATGACTGCAAACTACACGAACATATCCCACAAAATCAAAACTAAAGGAATCCTTAATTGAAAATCCTCTTAGCCAGATCCCCCAAATGCTCATGCTTTCTCCCACACCATCCAGTGTGAGGAGAGGTGTGATGAAGAGGATGCCCTTGTGGAAAGAAACAGGGGATTTATCTAGTTGCAGTTAAGTTATCAAAAACACGTCACCATGTAAATACATTTCTAGAGTCCCTTCAAGGACAGAGACCCACGGATATGAGACACTGAAGTTTAAGCTTTGCTAGTGTTACAGTAAGTATATTTTGGGTAGAAGACTTCATGAACAGCAGAAATTCATAATTCCAGGTGCAAAAATCCAAATTAAGCTGAACTGCCCAGAGTGTGAAATCCTGAAAATCAAGGCCAGGACAATTTAATTTGCTTTTCTCAGTGCCAAAAATGATACTCATCCTTCTGAATACTAAGCAATTAATTATATATTAGTTTAATTAGTTTATTCTGTTTTTTGATCTTAAAGGGCGTAATTTTATAAAGCCAAACAGTTGCACATTTTGTTTTTCTGTAGCATATTCTGTTATAGAAGTAGAAGGAGAATTTGTGGTTTTTAACTGCCAAGTAGACATTTTTTCAAAATTGTAATTACTATTTGTACACTGTGATTTATATTAGGCATTAGAAAATCCTTGTTGTCATCTTCTGAGTGGATTTCTTAATACTGAGACATGAGTGTCAGCTGGATATTTCTATATTTAACTGCTGGACTAAATAGTTGGACATTATTATAAGGATGTTTTGCAGAGGAATTTAAAAATTACATCTAAGACTTTTTGACTGCTATTGTTCTATGAACCTTGGTTTTGGAAAATGTTTGTCTTTTAAAAATAAAAATATTTATATTTGTTCTCCAAATCATATTTGAAATTATAGTTTATCAAGTTTCACATCTTTGAGAAAGTCATAAAGGATATTAATAATAAAATTTATAAACTATTAATCTGGTTAGTAATTATTTTAATCCATTCATACATGACATTATTTTTAATTACCTTTATTTATTTATCTATTTATTGTTGAAACATAATAGATGGTACATATCTGTGGGGTATAACAGTGAATATGAATACCTGTGTGCTATATGTGATGCTCAAATCAGGATAATTAGTGTATTCAACATTATACAATGTAATCATTTTCTGTGGCCCTTTACCAATTTCTTGCTACCCTCTCTCTCTCCCTATTTCCCACCTTGGTGGCCTTAGTACTTTTGTTTTTTGAGAAAATATCTGCTGTCAAGCAGATATTGGCCTGTTATTGGCCTTTGTCACTTAGTAGTTTCTTGTTCTAAAAGAAGTTTAAATTTATTATGGAAAGACTAGGCTGCCTTGGTTCATTGTAAATGAATGATCCAACTCTCTGGGAACCATTGTTCAGTCCACGTATTTTGAGCAGTCATGCAATACTAAATGATTATGGATCTGTTATATAGCAGACATCTGTTATGATCCAAGATCTGCAAACACATTTTGAAATGAGAGTTACCTGATATTTGCATAACTTCATTGGGGGTACTGTTCATGAAAATAATTGATAACATTTGATATTTATTTCTGAGGAATCAAGATTCTTTAAATAGTATTCAAAAAATAGTGAAAGGACAAGTGTCAAAGATCTAGTGAGTGAGTGTCCTTGTTTCATTTTGGGATAAACATTAGGCCAGTTTTGCAACAGAATCTTTTGGAAATTAGGAGGGAGTCTTCAATTCTTCAAACTGGGATGTCAGAATGTTCAGAAAATACCTCATGTCTATGAGACTACTCTAAACTTCCCTGATTATAAAGGGCTGTCAGAGATGTTTGCTCAATGTGAGGGAATAGTAATTATGATGCTCCTGGGAATAAAGTTGGATTCACTCATCACTCACGCCAAAATTCTAAGAAACCTTTATAGTCTTGTTTGACCAATTGTTCAACCCTAAAAGGTTGAAGTTCAAGTTCAGTTTTTACTACATCATATCGACTGTGTATAGGAATTAATTCTGTAGGGCAAGTGTCCTCAGAAAACTTACGTTTAGCCCATATGTGCCAAGGAGGTTGTTACCACTGATGATGGTAATATTTAAGACAGAAAAGTTGGCCATTTGAGTGAACATTTTATTTTTTCTATATCACCAAAGTCAGATGCTTTGTCTCATGGGAAATTGCTTTAAAAACATCCCCACTCTGGGAATGGCTTTGGAATTCACACACCAAGGTTAACATAGAATGTCTTGGACAGTATCAGAGTTGTTTTTAGTATATGACAGAAGTCGTGCTGTGGGAACTTTGAAATATGAAATTGTAATTCTCCCTGCAGTCATACCTTAGATAATAAAAATAGGTAATGTATGTTTCTTACATCCAATTTTGTTTTTTCACAAATGTAAAAATAGTAATTCTATCTTGGAGAATATTAATTTATGATCAACATTTATTCAAATGAATGCAGTTTGATGCAAGAAGTGTTTGATTTGAGCAAATTAGATGGCATTATCTGTCAGTGTAAAAAGCTAAGTTCAACAACCTCTCTTCCCTTCCTTTTTTACAAGCCAATTCCAAACTATGTAAGAATGAAAATAAAGGAATTAGGCACTTAACAGGTGTTCTGCAAATGACAGGATATCAGCAAAAGTCAATATCTACTCTTTTAAAAAATAGCAAACTCATTACTTATTTTCTGGTGTAAAAGGAAGTATATGTTTATGGTAGACAATTTGGAAAATAGGACCAAAAATAAACAAAAAATATGCCATTTAAACCACCAGCCAGAGAAAACTACTGCTAACATTGATATACAACTTTGCAGATATTTGTGGGTGAAGGCATATGAATATCTTGGTGTCTGAAAAATTTCAGATACCTGTGCATACATCAGAGAATATTGGTATTTAAAAAAATCAAGTCATATTCTTTTTGTAATATTATTTTTTAATTTAAATCCAGGAGAGCAGACAACTGTGTCTCTTTTGTTCACTGATGTATCTCAGTGCCTGACACATAGTAGACCATCAATAATTATTTGTTCATGACTTTTGTTTACATAGCAAGTGCTGTGGATTGAATTGTGTCCCCCAATGTCCTTGTATTAGAAGCTTAATCCCCACTGTAACTGTTGAGGTGGGGCCTTGAAGAGGTAATTAGATTGTGAGGACCATGCCCTAGTAAATGGGTTAATCCATTGATGATTTAATGGTGGTCATGGGCATGGTTTTGAGGACTTTAAAAGGAGATCCAGTGAGGAGCTTAGCCTCTCTCTTGCTTTCTGCCTTTCTTGCAATGTGATACCCTTTGCTGCTGAAGTCACCACCAAAGAAGGCCCTCACCAGAGGTGTTCTCTAGACTTTGGGCATCCCAGCTACCAAAATTTTAAGTAATAAATATTGTTTCTTGTAAATTATTGAGTTTCAGATATTTCTGTTATAAGCAACAGAAACAGATTAATATAGAAAATTGGTACCAGAGAAGTGAGGTGTTGCTTATAATGAATCCTTGAAAATGTGGAAGTGGCTTTGGAATTGGGTGTTGGGCAAAGGTTGAAGGAGTTTGGAGGACTCAGAAGAAGACAAAGAGATGAGCAAAGGATCTGCCTTTGATATGGGTGGGAAACATCCCAATCCACTGGGGACCCGGAAAGAATGAAAATGGAGAAAAAGGTGAATCTCTCTTTCTATCTGCTTGAGCTGAGACAAACTCTGCTCTTCTGTTTGTAGACATCAGAGTGCAAGGCTCTTCAGCTTTAGGGTTCCAAGTTATACACCAATGGCACCATCAGCTTCCCTAGTACGACTTGGACTGAGCCACACTACTGGCAACCCGTTTGCAGATGGCCTGTCATGGGACTCTTCTGCACAATCATGTGAGCCAATTCCCCAAGTAAATCCCCTCTCATATATTTATAACCATAAACTATAGGTTCTGTCTTTCTGAAGAATCCTGGCTACTACAGTAAATATTCTTTGAAAACATGCTATTTAACAGCTGCATGATGGCCCATGGAGCAGTGCATTGTATCTTGAGGAACAAGCATGCGATAGCTGGGAATTTAGTTAATTTCAAAGATTTTATGCATAAAATTACTAGAAAATCTCTTGTGTGTAATTCCTTTTTTGTACAACGTTGATTACTTGAAATAAATTAAAAAGTCAGAATTATTTGAGATTCTCTATTTTAGAAAGGCTTCCAGAAAAGTTAATTTATACCCCTTCTCCAAGTAAATAGCATTTTCCATTTCCTTTGATGGACCTTCCCTCCCATGTTCTTACCCAGTAGGTGTTGGAGGGATTGACCTCATCTGTGAAGCCATCCTCCAGGCCAGAGTTAATGGCTCAGGGACGGATTCAAAACATAACTCAGGCCACTGAGGTAAGAAATATTTTCTTTTTCAGGACTATTAGGAAAATTATTCTTTTGGCTCCTTTGTGCAAAGGAGGAAAACTACAGCTGTGGGAACTATCGGCAGTCTTGTGGCAAGTGGGAGTTATTCTCCCAAATAAAAAGATTATATAAAAACAAACAGAAAGATATAATTTTTTATTTTGGAAGAATTTTATATTGACATTAAAGTTGCAATGATATTGCAGAGAGTTCCTGTATACCTTTCAGTCTCCTTCCCCTAACATTAATATGCCACAGAACCATGATAGACTTGTCAGAACTAAGAAATAAACGTTGGTACAATATATTCTATTAACTAAACCATACATTCTATTTGGGTTTCAACACTGTTTTCAATAATGTCCTTTTTCTGTTCTAGGATACAATCCAAGTCATATTTAGACCAGTTATCTTTTTTAGATAGCTACTCTCTGAAGTCGTTCAAACTCTTGCAGCCAAATTTCGCTTATCTAAGTAAATTATAAATATAGCAAGTGCTAAGTGATTCTTCACATTAAGCAATTTTTGTTTTTTGTTACTTATGTTTTATTTTGAAATCATAAACTTAACTCTGCAATCCAGCTAGACTTGTAGGGGAATAAGGAAAATATGTAACCATTTAACTGCAGTGAGAGCACAAAGATTACAGGATATTGAGGGCAGATGGGTGGAGGGGTGCTCTCATAAGCTACAGAAGGAATGGTCTGTGGGTTGGGATAAAGCAAGCCACATTAATTAGAGTTGTCCACAGTTGTCAGTAGTGATCTTCTTGCTGGTCTTGCTATTCATGGACCCAATGCACTTCATGACTTCCATGATGTTCATGCCCTCTTTCACCTTGCTAAAGACCACATGCTTGCCATACAACCACTCAATCTTGACAGTGCAGATGAAAAATTTGGAACCGTTTTTTTGGGTCCAGCATTTGCCATGGACAAGATGCCAGGAACTGTATGTTCAGGATGAAATTCTCATCATCAAATTTCTCCCCATAGATGGACTTGCTGCCAGTGCCATTATGGCATGTGAAGTCTCCACCTGGCACATAAACCTTGGAATAATTCTGTGAAAGCAAAAACCCTTATAAACAAGTTCTTTCTCTCCAATTCTCAGAGCATGAAGTTTTCTTGAGGGAGACGTGGACCAAGGGCTTGCCATCGATGTTGATGTGGAAGAATATGGGGCAGTTGGCCATGGCTGGCAGTGGGAGGTAGATGCATCAACATCTGCAAACAACCCAAATTAAGAAAATTGGAGGAAGAGTTCCATATAGTAATGCTTTCATTATTTTTGTTATTGCTGTCTATTTTAATGCTCAGTAACTATCCAGAATGATACAGAGGAGGTTGACTCTGTATTTGTGCAGGAGGTAATAATTTCTGAGGTCCTCTCCAAATTTGGATTCACTTTTTTTTTTTCCTTTTTGTCTTTTTTTGTGATCAGCAACGGATCGCAACCCTCAGTGTTGCGCCCGTACCAGACCGGGACCGGCAACGGGATCGCAACCCTCGGTGTTGCACCCGCACCTCGCTCAGCCAGTGAGCGGCCGGTCTGTATGTGGGATCCGAACCCTCGGCGGGAGCGCCGCTGTGCTCCCAAGCAGCGCACTGTGGCAGTGAGCCACCGGGCCGGCCCTGGATTCACTTTTGAAGAAGCATTGAACTTCAAATACTAGAACATGTACTGGCTGTGTACCATCCTGGGCAAGTTACCTACCAATTGTCTTTGTGTTCCTTGTCTGTAAGCTATCACTTTATTAGGCATTCCAAAATTAACATGCTTAACTAGGGACACTTGATTCATTCTTCCTCTCTCCTCCCTGTGCTCCAAACTTAGTAAACATATCATCTTGCACACTACTGGAAGCTCAGTCCAAAACATAGGTGTCATTCCTCATTTCTCTCTTCTCTTTCCCTACATTTCATCCATCCACAGGTCCTCTCATCTGACTTTCCAAGTTATACCTCAAATGTATCAATTTCTCTTTGTTTCCACTTATGATCCTAGGTTAGCCGCCATCACCTCTTATTTGGCTCACTGCAATGGCTTCCTAATTATCCTGATTCTATTTTGACCCTTATAATTCGTTTATTGCACTGTAGCCGGAATAAGATTTTAAAAATGTAAGTCATATCTCGGTTCCACTCACTTCTTGCTTAAAAATCTCCAATTGTTTCTTACTTAGAATAAAATCTAATTTCCTTATTGCTGCCTGCAAAATACTACAAGATCTGGGTCCTGATGACTCCTAATTTTACCTTTTGTTGCTCTTCCTTTCCCTCAGCTACACTAGCTTCTGATTTGTTTCTCAAACATACTCAGCTTGCTGTAGCCTTGGGATGTTCTGTCCACCTGGAATACGTTTCCTTCAGACTGTTTCAAGGCTGGATTTTTCTTGTTATTTAAGACTCACTCCCAGGTTATAGAGGCACTTCCAATTTAAAAATCTACTCGTGTGTATTCATGTATTTATTTGCTCACTGTTTGTCTTCTGCCTCTAGAGTGTAAGTACAAGCACAAGAAATGTGTGTCTTTTTATCTGTGCTAGCGCAGTGAGCAGGACACACCTGGCATTCAATACACAGCTACAGTCCTCAAGACCCCATAGAACAGATTAATCAAGTCAAAGAACTGAGCTGGTAGTTGCTGAGGTCTTCTCTCCCTTCCTCCCTCTAACAGAAATGCAGTGGGCATCTATTGGCTGTCAGGTTCTGTGCAAGGGACTGACAATATTGGGTGAGAAAAAATAGATGTATTTTCTGTCTTCATCTTGCTTATGGATAATAGGAGGAAGTAGGCATTAATCACTGATCACACGAGCACCTGATCACAACCTGAGACAAATGCTGTGAAGGAACAGCTCAAGCTGCTCTAAGAGACAAAGATCTGACTTTTCAAGAGGCAGAGTGTGGCCAGGGGTGGCAGATGTTCTTCCTGAGAAAGATAATATTCCCCTGAGACAGGAAGCATGAATGAGAGGTATTAGGTCAATAGGGGTGTGGAATTGGGTGGGGCTGGCATCAAGGGGTGTGGGGAGTGTTGTGCAGAAATTTCCAGGCAGAGAATAGCATGGCAATAGCTCTGGGGAGTGGGGGAGACATACTCTAGGATCTTAAAGTGAGCCAGTGGGTCTGGATGCAGACAGGGAGAGGGAGAGGGAGGTAGAGGAGATGTTCTTTGGGTAAGAACCTGAGAAATGTGGGGAAATGTTTGAGACAGCTCTGGGTGTTAGGTCTGGGGAAGTGGGGAGGAAACGTGTGCAGATGTAGTGGGGACACAGTTGTCCAGTGGGGACTCTACCCACTTCTCAATTTTGGCCTTGCCCTTACACCCATGAGATTTTCTATTGAGAAGTTCATATATTTTCCCCCAAACCAATAACCTCAGTCTAATCAGGAGAGAAACTCCAGACAAACCCAATCTGTGCAGAAGTCTACAAAATACCTGACAGGTACTACTTAAAATTGTCCAGGTCATGAAAAACAAGGGAAATCTGAGAAACTGTCAGAGCCAAGAGACACATAATAAATAAATGTAATGTGGTATCTTTGTATGGGATCCTGCAGCAGAAAATGGACTTTAGGTAAAAACTAAGGTAATTTGAATAAAGTACAGACTTTAGTTAATAGTAATGTGTCAATATTGGTTCGTTAATTGTAACAAATGTACCATTCTATAATAAGACATTACAATAGGAAAAACTGGGTGTAGGGTATGTGGAAACTGGCTGTACTATCTTGCACCTTTTCTATAAATCTAAAAGTATTCTAAAATAAAAAGTTCATTAAGAACATTTTTATATTTGAGAGAGTGTATTTTGAGGGTTTCTGAGTATTAGCACCCCAAATCCCCAAATTGTACATACTAAAATTATGATAATTCTATTTAAAATCTCACCACTGACTATTTTCCTTAAACAAATTAACATCTCTTCTAGACATTCTGAGTTTATTAAACTAAAGTCTAATACCTTAAACCTTGCATTCTAGTCATACTAAGCCATTTTCAGTTCTCTCACTGTGCTGGGCTATATTGGGCTTTTGTGCTCCTTGGCTAGTCCTCTACTCGAATGCACTTCCATCTTTTCTGGGCCACAGCAACTACTACTCCTCTGTCTAGCCCCAGCTTTAGTGATTTTTCCTCCAGAAAGTTATCCTCAATTTCCTCAGACTGGGTAGATTCCCTTCCTTTCCCAATAACCACTTGCACCTCATTCTGTCACAGCATAGGCACACTTTACTGGGACTAATGATTTACTGTCTGTAAGCTCCTTCAGGGAGGGGACCCATATCTCATTCATCTCTATATTGCCAGTGTCAACCACAATTCTCACAACCACAACAAGACACTTTAAAATAGTTTTGTTGAATGAATAACTTAATAAGTGTTGGGAATTCCTTTAGGATGCCTTGAATCACATCACAAATGCTATAAAAACACACAAGAATAACTTCAGAAACTTATCTCTTGTTCACTATGAGACGCTGTGATGAGAAGATTTTGATTATGGCAAAAATGGATGGCTCACTGAGGCTATCAAATGGGTCAGTTGATATTCTGGGCATCACATCAGAATGAATTTTAGTCTTTCTTCCTAAATGAAATAAATAGAAGTAATTGGAGAATAAACTACCTCTTTCTGATCCCCCAGATGGAAAATTACAAACAAGAGTATTTGGCAAAAAAGTTTATTGAGGACTTGGTTGAGCAATTATCTCCAAACTTCTTTTTTTCTAAGGGATCCACCCTAGAGAAGTACAGTTATTGCTCTATAATAATGTGACTCACTGTATCAGAGGAGGCATAGGTAGTTCCCAAATTATAAAGCAGCTAGCAGGCAGTTGGGAAACTACTGTATGCTTTCTTATGGGTTCAAGCTATACTGTCTGACAATCTGTCTTTGCCCTAGAGAGGTGTGTTTTTTGTCCAACAGGTCTGCCTGCAGTTTGGCACCCCATCAAAGGATCCTAAAAGCTTTGTGGTGCTTGAAGCACCAGCTGGACTTTGCCCTAACTCACACAGTACTCCTTTTGGGAAAGGTGGGTCATGTTTCTCATGAATTATATTGCTGAATGCCTCGTGGGCACCAGCCCCAGAATATTACATGGACGGAATGAATCAGATTTAGGGCACTGTGCTAACAGCAAGGTAGTAGGTAGAGAGAATGGTTGGATATCTTGAGCAGAATATTGAGTGTTTCAAAAAGCAGGGTGAGAGTCTCAAAGGGGAACTAAAAAGGAGTTATTCTGGAGGGTGCACAAAAAACTTTCTCCATATCTTTCTCATTATCTTCTCCAGAGACAAAGTCTGAGATCTGCACTAAATTTCTGACTGCTTTTCAGATATTTGCACAAGAATATTACACAAGACCTCCACACAACTTATTCTTAATAGAATTTTTCATTCTTATACCATATCCTCAAACCCATTCTTCTTATTGAATTCCTAATTTCATTTGATGGTACTGCTATTCAACCAGCCCCACAGAAGTACACACAGTCAGTTGCCCCCTTTTACTGTCTACATGTGATCTGTCACCAAGTCAAATTGGTTTCACTTCTATTATCTTTGTACCTGTATTTAAAAAACTATATAATGTATAATTATCACTAAAGTTTTATGATCCAGAAATATAAGGAACAAAGAGAGGAAATTTTCTGTCAATCCTTCTGGTACATAAATCCCAGCCTGCACAATGAAACTCTGTCCACACTCCAAAGAAACAGCTGTCCATCTGTCATCCTTTGGATCTGGAATGTGCATACTCATGGCATGATCTGCTCTGGGTAAGATGAGCCCAGAGAAGGGACGCAGGCCCTGGACAAGGGCTCCAGTGCATTCTGTGTGTGAGATATCCAGAGCATGATGTAAAAGTACTATAGGCTTCAGATAGCCTGTTGCATTAACCATAAGTAGGAGGGTAGTGCTAGCCTGATGGAGAGGGTTGCACCTAGAGGAGGCCAAGAGGAAGTGCAGAGCCCAGGGCAAGGGACCCACTTTCTTAAGGGTAGCACTCGTTCCTACTATAGTGACAGGTGTCATTTGAATTAATTCAGAAATTGAGAAGGGCTGAGACTACAGATTATTTAATTTTTCCCTTCATCAAATATTTATTCCTCTCTTTAAGGAGTTTTCATTTATACAAACATCTTACAGTTTCATGTAGGTCTTCAGCAATGTGGTTGGGCAGAAAGCGACTGACATATCAATATGGATAATTCAATGTTGACTGTATTTCTACAAATATTCTATAGTAATTATAAATAAATTTGATACTGCTAATATCAGAATCAAGTTTTATAATTATTTTGGAGTTTAAAATAGAGCTATATTCTGTTGTTATTCTTACGTAAATTCATCTTGAAGATAAGTGAAAACAGGCTTCAACTTGAGTGCTGAGGGCCATTATTTAGAGTGCACTGCCATCTGGTGGTTAAAACACAGTAATTAAAAAAAAATTACCCCAAGGCTCGTGAGAAAAGAAAGACCTGTGGGTTTTTGTTGATGAGATTTTTGACATCCTGAATGATCTCATTCACATTTGTTTTTCCACTCATTGCTTTTTTTCTTGCAAAAAGTCTCATATTTACTTAAAATATGTTAAAATAAAACTGTGCAAAATAAGTACCTCGTGGAGAGTTTTTAACAATATTCTGAGAACTGCAAAACCAATTCCAGTAAGATTTGAGAGAAATACCTGGTTGAATAAAAGATTTTCAAGATTTATCAGAAAAACAACATAAAAGAATGGTCCAGAAACTTTATAATACTCATCTAAAAGAGAGGAGGCTTTCAACAAAATACCAGTACAAAAGGTATTATAACACAAAAAGTATAACACAAAAGATATTATAAAGATACAGTAAGTTTAAAAATGTGGAACTACCACAAAATAGACATAAAGATAAATGATAGAGAACCAAAAAAAAAAAAAATCTACAGACAATCACAATATTTTTTTCTGTATTACAAATGTAGCATTTCAAGCCTATTGACCTATTATTTATCAAATGATGTATAACTGGCTGGCTGGAAAACACACTTAAATTTATTCCTCACAGCTTATATTAAAACACTTGGTATACTGAAATTTAAACGAAAAAAATGGAACGAGAAAAATTACAAAAAATATTATGTAATCTTGGGTTGTTAATGGTCTTTGATATGATACCAAAGTCTGACACCAAAGGAAAAAAGTTTATAGGTTTGGTTACATAAAAGATAAAATAATTTGCACACTCATGAGAAAAAATTTGAGAAACAAAGAGCCAATTCAGAAAGAACTATTAAAGATGAATAAACAGAAAATGCTCTTTCAATTTTGTAATTGAAGGAATACAAAGTCTGACACCAAAGGAAAAAAGTTTATAGGTTTGGTTACATAAAAGATAAAATAATTTACACACTCATGAGAAAAAAATTTGAGAAACAAAGAGCCAATTCAGAAAGAACTATTAAAGATGAATAAACAGAAAATGCTCTTTCAATTTTGTAATTGAAGGAATACAAATGAAAATAGCAATGCAAGATTACTTGTCACATATCAGATTGATCAAGAATGAATAATTGACAAAAATGCTGAGGCGTGTTTAGGAAATGGGAATCTCGTATACAGTGAATGAGGTATAAAGTAATACAAATGTTTTAGAGGGTAGTAAGTTATTATGCATTATAAGGCAAAATGTCAATATACTTTAAGCATAGCAATTCCAAATTCAGTAATTTTTTAAAGAATGACAATCACAAAATTGAGCAGAAATATTTGCTTTTTGAATACTTATAAAGCTGGTCTAATTGTGTGTTCTTTGTTTTCTTTTTTTTTTTTTTTTTAAAAGATGACCGGTAAGGGG
>NW_007727275.1:287157-290517 GCF_000696425.1 Galeopterus variegatus | reverse complement strand
TTTTTTAAAGAATGACAATCACAAAATTGAGCAGAAATATTTGCTTTTTGAATACTTATAAACCTGGTCTAATTGTGTGTTCTTTGTTTTCTTTTTTTTTTTTAAAAGATGACCGGTAAGGGGATCTTAACCCTCGACTTGGTGTTGTCAGCACCACGTTCAGCCAGTGAGCGAACCGGCCATCCCTATATGGGATCCGAACCCGGGGCCTTGGTGTTATCAGCACCGCACTCTACCGAGTGAGCCACAGTCCGGCCCCTTTGTTTTCTTTTTATGTTTTATGCATTAATTTGAATTTTCTTTATTATTTTGACTAATCTTTTAAAATTTTTTATTTAATTGACAAATAATAATTGTATATATTATTTATTTATAGGGTAAATATGGGGTTATAGTATATCTTCTACATATCAGGCATTGTGATAAGACCTAGCCCCTGACTTTGAGGAGTTTTTTTATTACTTTAAAAATGAGAATAAAGCAATATAATTATTTACATTTACTTTGCAAATAGATTTACAGGGTTAGTTACAGCTTTATGTTGTTTATAATATACCGAATCTATTAAATTTATAAAGCACAATCTCTACAAACCATGATCTATAGACTTTTATAGGATCTTGTGTTATATTTATGCATGTGCACGACTATCTCTCCCCCTGTATCGTAAGCTCAATTAAAGCAATAGCCAAATGTCATTGTTTTGTCCATAGCTCCTAACACAATGGCTTCCATATTGAAATTGTTTAGCAGATCTGGGGTTTGGGTCTGAAATGAAAGCTAAAGAAACACTTTGAATTAAAAACAAAGAAATCTTGACAAATAGTAACATAGATTTTGCTAGTGTTAACTTAGTCCCAAACACATATCAACTAGAAATCCTGTACCCTGGATTCTACTACCAATTAGTTCTTTCCTAATAAAAAATCATTAATAAACCTTAATCTTCTTGCTAAGGTTGTACTTTATGGGCTGGGATGCCCTGCATTTCTCACTTCCCAGGTTCTGTTGTTTATCTTACATAGGGCTTATGTTTTCAATTCACTTCTTTCTTCTGAGAACTTATCAGTAAGGCAGAAAGATCTTAGTCTTTGCTGATGTACTTATTCAGAGTATAATTTTTGTTAAGTTGTTCCTATTGAAGGTTTTGTTTTCGTTCTGTTTTCTCTGCACAATTCTGGCTGACAGTTTTACAGTCTAAATAGAACAAGGCTGTGTTACTGTAGGGTATGGGTATTTGGCGTCTAGTCAGTATAATCTCATTCATGGTCAACAGCTCTTGCAACAGGCAATGCAGAGCTTTAGTCCCTTTTGTAGAAAGAAGTTGGGGTGTAACAAGAGAGAATGACATCATCAAGACGGTGGAATAGATGATACCTAGCATTGCTCTCCTGCTCCACAACCAATCAACTTACAGCTATTAAAACTCAAAAACTGCCAGCCAGAGATTCCTGGAGCTTGGGGAAAGAGGACAGACGCTTGAAGTTCAGGAAGGAGTGAAATGTCATGGTGAGAGGAAGGAAGGACCATTCTGACCGTTTCAAGCCCTGGCCACTTCTGGTACAAGGTCAAGATGGTACAAGGCAAGGATCAGGCGCCAGCACATGGAGCTGCTACCAGGAGACAGCAAAGCCATAGCCATGCTTTTCGTGTGAAGCTACTTAGACTCTACAGTAGAGAAGAGTGGTTTGGAATGCACCTTTCCATCTCCCAGGCCAGCAAAACCACTAGCAAGCTTCTCCTGGACCTGAATTGGAAAGAGTGGCCAATGGGAGGAAGGAAACACCTAGAGGTTAGTGAGTTTTTGTGGGAGACTTGTACACAGCCTGCCCCACAGGGAATGTTTGCAGTGCCTGGGGGAGGCTGATCTACCAGAGGAACACTGGCGTGCTGTGTAGGCAGCTGATCTGCCTTCTGATTGGCATGGGTGTCACACAGCAGAGAACAGTCAGTGCAATAAAACTGCAGGGGGCACAGTTTGCAGGAAAGACTCACACAGCCAGGCAGTATCTGTAGTGATCCCACAAGACCCAGAAGTGACTAAAAGGCTGACAATTAAAATCTGATCCACCCAAAGAGCTTTTCCCAGTTTGAGAAACAGCATCAAAGCAGCAATCTACCTCAGGCACAGAGCTTAAGTTCTGGTCCCCACAGAAGCTTCCCTAAGCTTGGGAATTAACTACAGTAAGGCAAATTACTTTCAATGAAAAGTTTAAGTAGTGGTGGTAGCTATTAATCCACCACAGAACAGAAAAAAAATAAATAAAAAGACAAAACAAACAAACAAAAATCCTCCAGAAAAGTAAAAACTATAGACAAGAGACAAACCTCTGATATGAACCAGTAAAGGTCTAGCATCACCAAAGAACACCTATATAACCTGGAAGAAGTAGCCATCTCCTTAAATGTCCATCAATGTAAAGACATGAAGATTGAGAAAGGACAGAGAAATAGGACACCATCAGAGGAAACAAACAAAACATCAGTAGAGAATTCAGAACAGCACACCTATGAAATGTCTGATGGAGAATTCAGAATAACTCTCTTAAGGACATTCAGGGAGTCAGAAGAAAGTACAGATAGAAAATTAAATGATATCTGGAAAACCATTCAGGAGCAGAATGAGAAACCTGACAAAGGAATAGAAACAATTTAAAAACCAAATAAAAATTTTAGAAATAAAGAATATATTATCTGAACTGAAAAATTTGATGGAAAGTTCTAACAGCAGACTTGATCAAACAGAAGAAGGAATCAATGAGCTTAAAGACAGAACATACAAAATTATCTAATCAGAAGAGTAAAAAGAAAAAAAGAATAAGAAAAAATGAAACAGAAATACACCAATTATGGGACTCCCTCAGATGAAATTGGCATTCCTGAAAGAAATCAACCTGGAAAGCATATTCCAGGAAATAATGACTGAAAATTTTCTTTTCTTTTTTTTTCCTGTTTAAGTAAATTTATATTTAGTCATAAACATCTAACAGAAGGGATGGAACAGATACATTTTCAAATTATACAGGGGAATGAAAATAGCAAGTGATTCCAAATCTTCATATCTGTTTATTTTAATTAAAGTTTTAAGAGTTCAACCTCAGCAGATGACCAAAATCTAGTGAGGCCTCAGCTGGCTTGAGGGGTGGGATGGCCATCCCAGGAGCCCAGTGAACGGTAGAGAGTTTTTTCAGGCCCAGAAGAGATGTGAGACGTTACAAGTATCTTCTCCTCACCTTTTTTCAGCTTCTGTGGATCACTATTCTCATGGTCAGTGACAATGCCACGGATTGAAAAAGCTGATGCTGGGCTGGCCCGGTGGCGCACTGGAGAGTGCGCCGCTTGGGAGTGTGGCGGCGCTCC
>NW_007727275.1:284740-286697 GCF_000696425.1 Galeopterus variegatus | reverse complement strand
AAAGGTTTATCATAATAGAGAGTCAGAGAAAGAAAAAGAAATAAAGAGGGAAAGGCGCCAAAAAAGAAAGAAATTTTCACAAAATTCTGGCCACTGTAGTCAGGGAAACTAGGGAGCCCAGTAAGACAGTACCGGGCAACAGGAAGGGACCCCTGGCAGAGGATCAATGTGCGTACTGAAAGAAAAAAAAAAAAAAACAAAAAAACCTACCAACCAAGAATTCTGCATCTGACAAAACTAACCTTCAAATATGAAGAAGTAAAGTCTTTCCCAGACAAACAAAAGCTAAGGGAGTTCATCAATACTAGACTTGCCTTACAGAAAATGCCAAAGGGAATTCTTCATTCTGAAAGAAGATAATGGTAAAGAGTAGCAAGAAAATATTTGAAGGTATGTAACTCACTAGTAAAGTAAGTACACCCCTTACAATGTTGTAAGGGTGGTGAAAAAACCATTTATATTCTTAGAATGAATACTAAAAGACAAACCTAAAAAGACAGTGACAAATACAATAAGAGATAGACAATATAAGAAGAAACTTGAAAGAAAAAAATGTCAAAAAATGGGGAGAATGATATTAAAGGTAGAGTTGGCTTTGTTTTTTTTCTTTTTTCTTAGATATCAAACCTAGATATCAAAGTCCCAATATATCAATAATAACCTAAATGTAAATGGATTAAATGCCCCAATTAAAAGGCACAGAGTGATTGAATGTATTATAAAACAACAATCAAAAATATGCTGCCTACAAGAAACTCACTTCATGAATAAAGACACATATCAACTTAAAGTAAAGGGGTGGAAAAAGTTTTCATGCAAATGGAAACCAAAAAAGAACAGGAGTAGCTATACTTATATCAAATAAAATAGATTTCAAGCCAAGGAAAGTAAAAAAAAAGATAAGGAAAGTCATTATACAATGATAAAAGGATGATGAATTGAGCAAGAGGATGTAACAATTGAACAAGAGAATATAACAATTTTAAATATATGTGCAGTCAACACTGGAGCACCCACATATACAAAGTAATTACTATTAGACCTAATGGGAGTAATAGACTACAACATAATAATAGCTCAGAACTTTAATACTCCTCTTTCAGCAAAGAGCAGATCAACCAGACAGAACATTAACCGAGAAACATCAGAATTCATCTCTACTCTAGGCTGACTGGATCTAACAGACATCTATAGAACATTTCATCCAACAGCTGCAAAATATGCATTCTTCTTAGAAGCACATGGAACATTCTCTAGAATAGACCAAATCTTAGGTCACAAAACAAGCCTCAACAAATTCTAAAAACACAAATTTATGTCAACTATCTTGTCTGACCGCAACAAAACTTCATTATCAACAACAACAGGGACACTGGAAATTGTAGAAATACATGGAAATTAAGTTACATGTGCCCAAACAATGAATGGGCCAAAGAAAAAATCAAAAAAGAATTTAAAAAATTCTGGGAGACAAATAAGAATGAAAACACAACATACCAGAACTATGGGACACAGCAAAAACAGTTCTAAGATGGAAGTTTATAGCAATAAATGCCTACATCAAAAAAAAAAAAGAAGAAAGACTTTAAGCAAACAACCTAAGGCTACAATTCAAGGAACTAGGAAAACAAGAATAAACCAAACCCCATATTGGGAGGAGAGAAATAACTAAGATCAGAGCAGAAATAAAGGAATTGGAAATTTAAAAAACAAAACAAAAGACTGATGGAAAAAACAGTTGTTTTTTTTGAAAAGGTAAAATCAATAACCATTTAACTAGACTAGTAAAGAAAAAAAGAGAGAAGACTCAAATAAATAAAATCAGAAATGAAAAAGAAGACATTACAACTATGTCACAGAAATGCAAAGGATTGTAAGAGACTGCTACAAACAACTACATGTTAACAAACTGGAAAGCCTAGAAGAAATGGATAAATTCCTAGACACATACAATTTG
>NW_007727275.1:281007-283716 GCF_000696425.1 Galeopterus variegatus | reverse complement strand
GAACGAAGAGAAAAAAAACCATATGATCATTTCAATAGATGCAGAAAAGCATTTGATAAAATTCAACACCACTTCACGATAAAAATAAACTCAACAAATTAAGTATAGAAGGAATATATCTTAACACAGTAAAGGCCATATATGACAAACTCACAGCCAATATCATAATGAATGGACAAAAATTGAAGTCTTTTTCTCTAAGATCTGGAACAAGATGAGGATGCCTATTTTCCTCACTCTTATTTAACACAGTACTGGAAGTCCTAACCAGTTCAATGAGGCAAGAAAAAGCAATAAAGTGCATTCAAATCAAAAATGAGGAAGTCAAGCTATCCCTATTTGCAGATGACATGATCATATATATAGAAAATTCTGAACACTCCACCAAAAAACTACTAGAACTAATTAATGAATTCTGTATAGGGTCAGGATACAAAATCAACAGGCAAAAATCATTAATGTTCCTATATACCAATAATGAAATAGCTGAAGAAGAAATCAAGAAAGTAATCCCACTTAAAATAGCTATCAAAAAAAGGAATACCTAGGAGTAAATCTAACCAAGGAGGTGAAAGATCGCTATAATGAACTGTATAAAATATTGGTGAAAGAAATTGAAGAGGACACAAATAAATGGACAGATATCCCATGTTCATGGGTTGGAAGAATTAACATCATCAAAATGTCTATATTACCCAAAGCAATCTACAGATTCAGTGCAATCCCTATCAAAATACTGATGACATTCTTCACCGAAATGGAAAAAAATGATCTTAAAATTTGTATGGAACCACAAAAGACCCCATATAGCTAAGGTAATTTTGAAGACACAGAACAAAGTTATAAGCATCACACTACCTGACTTCAAAATATACTGTAAAGCTGTAGTAACCCAAACAGCATGGTACTGGCATAAAAGCAGACAAATAGACCAATGGATCAGAATAGAGAGCCCAAAACAAACCCACACACTCACAGTCAACTGATTTTCAACAAAGGTGCCAACAATATACACTGGGAAAAAGACAGCCTCTTCAATAAATGGTCCTGGAAAAACTGGATATCCACTGCAGAAGATTGAAAGTAGATCCCTATCTCTCACCATACACAAAAATCAACTCAAAATGGACCAACGACCTAAATTGAAGACCCAAAACTATGAAACTACTAGAAGAAAACATAGGGGAAACATTATACAAAATGGGAGTGTGCAGAATTTTTTTGAGTAAGACTACAAAGGCATAGGCAATTAAAACAAAAATAGACAAATAGGGTTTCATCAAACTAGAAAGTTGCTGCACAACAAAGAATGCAATCAAAAAGGGAAGAAACAATGTACAGAATGAGAAAGTGTTTGCAAACTACACATCAGATAAGAGGTTAATATCCACAATATATAAGGAACTCAAACAACTCAGAAAAAATAAAATAAACAAGCTAATTAAAAAATGGGCAAAGGACCTGAACAGACATTTCTAAAAAGAAGACATATGAATGGCCAACAGGCACATGAAAAAATGTTCAAAATCACTAATCACCAGGAAAAAGCAAATTAAAATCACATTGAGCTATCACCTCACCCTAGCTTGAATGGCTATTGTCAACAAGACAGAAAATAAAATATGCAGAAATGGATGTGGAGAAAAAGGAACTCTTCTACATTGTTGATGGTAATGTAAATTGGTAGAACCATTATGGAAACAGTATGCTCCTCAGAGAACTAAAAGTAGATCTATCTTATGGCCCAGCTATCCCATTACTGGGTATGTACCCAAAGGAAATGAAACCAACATATTGAAAGGCACCTGTATTCCCATGTTCAGTGCAACACTCTTTGCTGTAGCCAAGAGACGAAATCAACCTTAATGCCTATCAGTGGATGAATGGATAAAACAACCGTGGTATATTTACACAATGGAATACTATCCAGCTACAAAAAAAGTGAAATTCTATCATTTGCAGCAACATGGGTGGAAATGGAAACCATCATGTTAAATGAAGTAAGCCAGGTATAGAAAGACAGATACTGCATGATCTCACGCATACATGGAATCCAAAAAAAAAAAAAAACGAGTTTCTGAAGAAGTAGAGAGTAAAGTAATGGTTACTAGAGTACCAGAGTACAGGAGGGAAGGGAGGGAAGTGGGGAGGAGAAGTGGTGAACTAAGGCTACAAAACTATGCTTAGATGAATTATTGTATATGCATATATTGAAACAATACACTGTACCACACAAATATGTACAAGTAAATGTTAAAATACAAAAATTAAATTAAAAAACAAATAAGAAATCAAGGGGGTTTAACCATTTCATGACCAAATTCACATAGATGAATATATATATATGTATCTTCACATAGATGAATATATATCTATTCATACAGATGAATATATATATCTATTCACACATATGNTATATATATATATGTCTCAGTCTGTAGGTATATGCAAACTGGAGTAATTTATTTGGAGAAGTTCCTGTTAAGTACAAAGCTATACCCAGTCTGCATGTGTTTCTGCATTCCAAACATGTGCTTTAGATTCTGAGACCTAGTGAACCACATCCCCTTGGGAATCAGTTAGCAAAAATGTCAGAAAGCTTCACAGCATGCATGATTGATTGGTTGAAGTACAGTAAATCCTCTTAGTCCCTCTCTGTTATTTCTGGTTAAAATGGTCTGGGGAGGGAAGATGCCTTCCCCAGCTGTT
>NW_007727275.1:278074-279164 GCF_000696425.1 Galeopterus variegatus | reverse complement strand
TTTTTTTTTGTAGAAATTGATGAGCTAATCCTAAAATTCATGTGGAAATGTAAGCAGCCCAGAATAGCCTGAAAAATCTTGAAAAGGGAATAAATTGGGAGAACTTACACTTTCTGATATCAAATTTATTACAAAACTGTGGTAACAAGACAGCGTGGTTACTGGCACAAAGACAGGCATACAGATCAATACAATATAATTCAGAGTCTGGAAATAAACCATTACATTAGTGGTCAGTTGATTTTCAACAAGGTACCAAAACAATTCAATGGGGGGAAAATATACTGTTCCACAAATGATGCTGGGACATCTATGTATCCAGATTCAGAAGAATAAATGTGGACTCGTCCCACATGATACACAAAAATTAACTCAAAATGAATCAATGAACAAAATGTAAGAGCTAAAACATAAAACTCCTAGAAGAAAACATAGGAGCAAATCCTCATGATCTTGGGTTAGTCAATGATGTCTTAGATATGAAACCACAAGTACAAGGTATAAAAGAAAAACAATAAGTTGGATTTTATCAAAATTAAAAACTTTTGCTTCAAACAACACCATCAATAAAGTAAAAAAATTCACAGACTGGAATAAATATTTGCGAATAATATATCTAATAAGAAACTTCTATCCAGAATATATAAAGAATTCTTACAACTCAGTAACAAGAAAAGAAATAACCCAACTAAAAATNCAATAGCATCAAAAAGAATAAAACTACTTGGGAATAAATCTATCAAAAAATGTTCAAGACTCGTACACTAAAACCCACAAAATATACTTGGAAAAAAGTTAAAGAAGATTTAAATAAATGAAAAGTACCCCAACTTCATGGATTGGAGATTTAATATCATTAAAATAGCAATATTCCTCAAATTGATCTACAGATTCAATATAATTCCTAGCAAAATCTTAGCTGGCTTTTTTTTTTTTTTTTGTAGAAATTGATGAGCTAATCCTAAAATTCATGTGGAAATGTAAGCAGCCCAAAATAGCCTGAAAAATCTTGAAAAAGGGACTAAATTTGGAGAACTTACACTTTCTGATATCAAATTTATTACAAAACTGTGGTAACAAGACAGCGTGG
>NW_007727275.1:275509-276548 GCF_000696425.1 Galeopterus variegatus | reverse complement strand
TGACTCCATTTATATGAAATGTCTGAAATAGGAAATCTGCAGGGACAGGAAACAGGTTAGTGGTATCCTAGGACCAAGAAGGGAGTGGGGGAAGGGGAAGTGACTGCTAATCGGCATGAGGTTTATTTTTGAGGGGATAAGAATATCCTAAAATTTCAATGTGATAATTGTTACACAAAACTGTAAAATCACTGAAAACTGATGTTTTTATTAACTGAATAAATATTATGCTATGTAAATTATCTTAGTAAAATTGAAAAACATTACATGTAGCAGGAATCTAGTTTTATTTAAAAGTACACATATGAGTATATCTATGTGTTTAAATATCTATGTTGATTTTGTTTAAATATATGAATATATATTTAAATAAGCATAGAAAAATATGGAGCAATATACATCCAGTAGACTCTAGCGAGGGAAGAAGAAATATTAGGAGGGATGTATTCAAATCCGACTCTATCCAGTTCTGATTTATTTAGATATATTGTAACACACAAGTTGATTTAGTGTTTTTTTTTTAATTAGAAAGAATGAATCCATCATAAATAAATACTCAGAAGATTACTATAATGCATCTTGAATGCAGCTCTTCTTGTTAGTGATATGACCTGTTCATTCGTCAATTAATTATTAACTAGGTCCTGAAGATAAAAAGATGAATAATATAGACCGTGATTTCAAAGAGCCTGTAACTAGTTTATATAGAACTGTAAAAACAAAGATACACTTGTAATCTGAACACTGTTCCTCTTTTAAAAATATCACTGTTACTGATCACTAAATTTATTTGATAGCAAGTGGGAAAGTAATAGCATCTTTTTACACATCACTGTTTAAAATCACTTTTCTTTATGACATAAATATAATAAACCTTAAATCTGTTCTTTGTACATAAGATTAGCAATTACAGTGGTTTCTTAGATGCATGGTGGTTATAAACATGGAAACCCAGCATACTGTGTTACTTTTTGTCCCTTTACTATATTTTTCTATTCTTTTAACACTTCCGTATTTTTAGGATGAATTATAAGAATTA
>NW_007727275.1:272343-274014 GCF_000696425.1 Galeopterus variegatus | reverse complement strand
TTTAGAAATTATTTTCCCTTTTAAATACTTTCCCAATAATTAGGATTTCCTGCCATCAGGTAGCACTAATAAATATTGTACCTTTAAAAAAAAAGTATTATTTGAGATTTAGGCTCTAGCTTTCAATACAACTTAAAATTATCAACTAAGCCTGAATAACAATCAGTAGACACATAATTAAAGAGTTGAGGAGACGATGGTATGTTTTAGAAATTTGTTCACTTACTGCATTATATCAAGTGTAAGCTGCCTTCTCTGTAACTGGCAACATTCTTTCCTGTGTCACTAAGAAGTAAAAGACATTGCCAATTAAACAATAACATGATGCTTTTTTGTCACTTAGAATTTCTATTTTATACTTACTTAAAAAGTTCTTTTGCAATTATTACACGCAGATGTTTATTTTATATAGCATTGCTCTGTTTCCACACCTTTCTGGGAATATGGTAACTTTTTATTCACTGCTGAATAACAACATAATCTTTTTGAGGACATTTTGTGACAATTAAACTCAAAATACATACCCCAAATGCACAAAACTATTAAAATTTTGACAAAATCAATAGATACTACCAAGTTTGTACATGCTTAGGCATAACAGTTACATTGAGAATGCCTCTAAAATGACAGCAAACTTAAGATGGCTGAATAAGATGCCAAGTTCAGGAGCCATTTACCATTTTATTGTGACATAATTTGAACTTAGCCTCAATGAAATATGGTATCTTTAGCTTTTTCTGTGTTAATTCAAATTGAATGTTAGGTGATGATCAAAAGCCCTGCTCTGAGTTTTGGGCTCCTTTTCTTCATAGCAATGCCTATTTGTGCTGTTCCTTTGAAAACCCTTGTTTCCAACCTAATCTAAAAGAGATCTTTAATTTGCTCTCCCAGTACTGCTGAGCAGCTAGAAAAAATACTTTACAGTCTCTGACTCAAATATTTTTTTCAACCAATGAGACTAAAGAAGAAATAATGAGACAAGCTCACAGACCACCGAACTTAAACATTCTATGATTAGATTCTTTCCAACCACAATATTAATTTCCAACTTTGCTCTTTAAAAGAGTAAAACACGTGCACCTACCCCCAAATCATCTTTCTCATTGTACTTACATTTTATGTTCCATGTCTTAGCAATGACTTAAAAAGAACTTGANACTTAAAAATCAACATATTCCAAACTGAATTCATGAAGTTTCTTCTAATCTCTTGAAATTCTGTGTGCTATTTCTTGGAGGTTGACATTAATTACCATTCATTCAGTCATCCAAGCCAGAAACCAGAACCATTCAAAGGCTTGCTCCATCAAAGCCCTTCTCCCAAGTCTTTAATTGACTTTCCTCCACTGTAGACTTTAAACTTTGACAGGCTAGAGACCCTGATTATCCTGATTACCTTGGCAACCTAGTCCCTGGAGCATAGTGTATATATTAAGTTATAAACCCAAAAGAAAATCCACTTACTTTGTGCCATTAGCAAGTGACCTAGTTATTATTAGTCAAGGACTGAGGTTGGAGGGAAATTTGAACTTTAATCTGCTGTGTTAAAGTTTTTATTCTGCATTTATTTTGTACTTTAATGGGGCAAAGCCATGTAGGATAACTAAGAAATTCTTAAAATACTCACAGATATTCAAGATTTTAGAATTAAAAGGAAACTTAGAGATCAGTT
>NW_007727275.1:270882-271206 GCF_000696425.1 Galeopterus variegatus | reverse complement strand
CTTTCTCATTGTACTTACATTTTATGTTCCATGTCTTAGCAATGACTTAAAAAGAACTTGACTTCTGAGACTTTTCTTGCTTTGGTCAGTGCTAGAACACGGTCACCATCTCTCTCATATGGTGGAAAGTTTATTGGAATCTCAAAGTAATGCCTGTGGGAGATTCCACTATCCTTAGTCCCATGTCATATGATTCCAGTTTAGTACCAATATTAGGATTTGAGAAAGTTTATGTATTTCTAAAATCTCTTTCTGGGAAAGACACTTAAAAATCAACATATTCCAAACTGAATTCATGAAGTTTCTTCTAATCTCTTGAAATTC
>NW_007727275.1:253825-270841 GCF_000696425.1 Galeopterus variegatus | reverse complement strand
TTCTTAAAATACTCACAGATATTCAAGATTTTAGAATTAAAAGGAAACTTAGAGATCAGTTTATTCTAAATACCAGACCCAAAGAAAACATCTTTAATTTTTGTGTGGCTGGCTGGTATAGGGATTAAACCCCAGACCCTGGTGTTATCAGTACCATGCTCTAATCAATTGAACTAACAGCAGCCTAAGAAAATACCTTTTGACCTGAAGTTTTACAAAGAAGCAGCAATGGGGTAGTTGGTTAGGCACCAGATAGAGTCGACTTGGGTTTCCTTTGCGCCTCCCCAGAGTCATTGTTGCTAACAGAATATCTTTACAAATAAGTTAAATTTTTTGGGCAGAATTTATCCTCTAAAAACTATTAAAATTATGACAAAATCAATAGATACTACCAAGTTTGTACATGCTTAGGCATAACAGTTACATTGAGAATGCCTCTAAAATGACAGCAAACTTAAGATGGCTGAATAAGATGCCAAGTTCAGGAGCCATTTACCATTTTATTGTGACATAATTTGAACTTAGCCTCAAGTTAATACGTTATGGACATTTCAACATTGAAACCCAAAGAATAAGTGTGGGGTTTGTTTCTGGGATATAAAAATCATTTTTGAGGATATTCAAGAATATAATAGGTGAAGTGGGAGATAAAAGTTACAGAAAGTTAAGCTTTTCATTTGTTACTTTTGACAAGCAAAACCTAAGTAATAAGAGGCAAGGTAGTATTCTAATAAAGCATGCCTCACTGGCTATAATTGAATTAATCTGTTTTCATCTCCAGTACTCCAGCTGCCAAGAATTTTAATAACCACAGTGCACAGGAGGATTAGAGAAGCTACATATTGCTAAGTTCGTTAATGAAGTAAGGTGTTATGAGATATATTTTCCCAGGGTGGGAATACACTTGGCAAAAACTGACTTTGTTTTGGATATGACAACCATTTGCTTCTTATTTCAAAATAAACTATCATCCTCTATAACTCTTCTTTTTTGTCTTTGCTGGCATTAGAGTTCACCTAAAGGTACTTATTAATAGAAGATATTTTGGGGAGAAAGGGAGTGAGTAGTACTTTAGCACCTATGGAATCCCATGTGTATGCCAGGTGCTTAGACCTTACAACAACCCGCTTGGGTAGTTATTATTATTTCCATTTTAGAAATGAGGAATGTGAGGCTAATGGAAGTTGAGTATCTTGCCTGGAGCAAGTTGGAAACCAAGATACAGGTGGAAGAATTTGGATTTAGTCATAGGTCTGTCTCAACTCCAAGTCAATTTTCTCTCTGCTCTCTTTTGCCACTTCCCACTCCGCCACTGTCCTGTAAAATACGTGTCTGTGTTGTAACTCAGATTGGCGCATGAAAAAATTGCATCTATTGGATGTAGTAACGGAAGGTGTCTTTTTCGCTATTACAACATTTTCCACTACCAGAGTAAATCAGGAAAAAGCACTGATCACTTGGAAATTATTCTTACTATTTGGCTCAGAACTGCAATCAAGTTTTACTGTATCCAAAATTAATAGACAAAACTTAAAAAGTGGTTAAAATAAAAACAATAACATACTATTAATAAAGCATTTTGGGAAGGTTGAATCCTGAGAAACACAATATGCTGGTACAAATGAACAACCAGGAGTCCTAAAGGAATGCCATTTGGATTTTAATATATTTCTTCATGTGCTTGTCTCCGATCATTATCCTGTTTTACAAGAAAAATAGAGAATAAAAATAGACTACTTTATTTCTACTTCACCTTTAATTCTTCCTACATTCATTGGAATAGGAACCATGGCTGCCAGCAAAGCTTTCTCTGGTCATCTGAGCTCGTCAGTCAGTTCCATAGTTAGGGACCACATGGTGTTGTTTATGTGTCTATTTCATCATTAAGGAGCAGGCTATCTCTTGATCAGAGTGGAACTTGTTTTTCCTCTTCTAGGGCAGCAACTGGTTAAAATACCACACAATTTAAATCAGGAAAAAATTAATAAAAATGTCATTGGAAAACTGAAAGTTAAGGCTAATATACTTAAGGATGAATTCAAAACCATCTAAGACTGAGAAGCTGTTAAGAACACATGCTTAACAATGATTTGTACAATTTTATTCAAAATAAGTATTTCAAGCACTTATAGGGGCTATTCATTCTAATCGCTTTCTATTTTTAAAGTAAAATTTAACAAGCATACATCCCATGTAGTAATTACTTCAGAAATTTATACGACTTGGTTGTTACCAACAGAGTGGGAGAAAATATTTGCAAAATACACATCCGACAAAGGACTAATATCCAGAATATATAAGGAACTCAAACAACTTTACAAGAAAAAAACAAGCAACCCAATTAAAAAATGGGCAAAAGAGCTAAGCAGGCAATTCTCTAAGGAAGATATACAAATGGCCAACACTCATATGAAAAAATGCTCAACATCACTCAGCATCCGGGAAATGCAAATCAAAACCACACTGAGATACCATCTCACCCCAGTGAGGATGGCTAAAATCCAAAAGACGCTGAACGATAAATGCTGGCGTGGTTGCAGAGAAAAAGGAACTCTCATACATTGTTGGTGGGAATGCAAAATGGTGCAACCCCTATGGAAAATGGTTTGGAGGTTCCTCAAACAGCTGAAGATAGAGCTACCATACGATCCAGCTATCCCACTACTGGGAATATACCCAAAGGAATGGAAATCATCAAGTCAAAGGTATACCTGTTTCCCAATGTTCATTGCAGCACTCTTCACAATAGCCAAGAGCAGGAATCAGCCCAAATGTCCATCATCGGATGAGTGGATACAGAAAATGTGGTATATCTACACAATGGAATACTACTCAGCTATAAAAACAAATGAAATACTGCCATTTGCAACAACATGGATGGACCTTGAAAGAATAATACTGAGTGAAACGAGTCAGGCAGAGAAAAAGAAATACCACATGTTCTCACTTATTGGTGGGAGCTAAAAAAAAATAAAAACAAAAAACAAATCAATTCACACAAATAAATTCACTCTCTCTCTCTCTCTCTCTCTCACACACACACACACACACACACACACACACACACACAACAAAAAAAAAAACCCCAAAAAAACCAGGGGGGGGAGAGGAAGATATAACAACCACAATTAGGGTTGGGGGGAGAAGATATAACAACTACAATTTCTTTGAAGGTGTTACAACAAGCAAATGGAAAGGACACTCTTGGGTGGGAGGGGGGAGAGGGAGGAGGGAGGGAGGTTTCGGTGATGGGTCATAATAATCAACCACATTGTATATTGACAAAATGAAAAAAAAAAGAATAATAATAAAGTTGTAATGGTAATGAAAAAAAAATAATCTTATGACTTGACATAAAATGTAGAATAAATGTCAATTTCCTCACAGGCAATTGTTAACATATGTTCAGTTAGTTTGTTGTTTAGCAAAATAAGTTAGAAAATGCCATTTTCCTGAAAAAAGAGAGAGAGAGAGAGACTATCACATAGTTTTTGGTAATTTAATTAAAGGTAGCTCTTCAGTTTTTAGTCATTCATTGACACTATATATACATGTGTGTACATGTCCACATCTATAGCACCATATAAATTTTAGAAAATTATAAAAAATTCCAGAGACCCAAAGTGTTAGGGCTAATGCTTTAAAGTTATTGTCTTCTAGGTTCCATGTAAAAATTACATTTATTAAACACTAAGAAAAAAAGATACTCTATATAACCTACAAAAATCACAAAACAGAAAGACTCTTGCAGTTTAATATAGATGTTACATTTTGTCCTTAAAAGTTTGAAAATTGGCATATGTTAAGTGCATCAAAGCTACAGCTATGTTTCCTTATAGAACTGACCTAAATTCTAGGGTTATAAAATTCTCTCATGAAGTTTGTTGCTAATTTTCTAATTTTATGTTGCACATAAGAATGTAAAAGTAGCAACAGTTTGGGAAAGTTTCTATTTCCCTACCTGTAAGGAAAATCAAAGTCCTGCTTTGGGCATAATAATTTCCATTTAGTCTGTGGTGTGGGTTTCAGAAGGGGTTAACCATGACTGTATCCCCAAGTCCAAATTTGGAACCATTTGAGAGAGAAGCACAGGAGTCAGGCCAAATTGGCTAAAATATCAGCTTTAGTGGAGATTAAGGCTGAAGAGGAAGATGTGGCGCAGGCGTGTTGGTCACTCTGGGCTTTCTAACCTTGCTTGAAGGAGGAAACAGGCTTGTCCACCCCATTGCTAGCACCACTGGGCCATCCCAAGCCTCCCTGAGAGGGGAAAGGTGCTCCCACCTGATGGCGGGGAAGGCGGCTGTGACTGCAAGACAGGATGCTCCGACAGAGATCATGAGCCCCTGAAGGCAAGCAAAGCATCAGAAACTCCTTTTCCCCAATTCCCCAATCTAAAGAGAAGAGTGAGAGAGTGAGTGAAGAAAGAACCCAGGGGACAGTGAAAATTTCTTCCCCTAAGGCAAAGGGAGGAGTTGGGGACACGTGTTCTCCCCCAACTTTCAACTGGAGTGTGCGGCAGCTGCCCGGTCATTTTGGACTTCTCGTACCACTAGGAAAACTGGCCTAAAAAATACTGTATTAATTAATTTTGACAATCGAGGAGAAATGGAATTGTTGCAACTCAATGGACTCCTGGAAACCCAGGCAGGGGTGGAGGATGGGAGGAGATACCCCAGGGTTTTTCATTCTGCAGCTCTTTTCAATAGTATGTGTACAAGTGAACACAGGACTATTGCATCCTACATAGGTTTCCTTAGAATACAGAATAAAGGTTTACACCACCCCACCAGAGGGAGAACTTAACCAGCTGAGATGCTGGCTGAAAGTAAGGGAAACAGGGAATAAACAGTGAAGAGCTTAGAGCCAAGTTGCTGAAAATGGGAGCTATAGTCTCTATCTGTATATCCACTGTAATGTGTTTCCTTTCCCCTTTCTTTCTCTTTCTGTTGCAAAACGTTTTGTCCAAAGGTTGCAGAGTATTGGGAAGATGCTGGCAAGGACCTGTGGGAATGGATATTTCCTAGAGAGTCAGGATTCAGGGAAGAGAGGTCTTACAGCGCTACACAGAACGTTCTCCTACTGATGGTCCTCTCTCTGTGAAAAAAATTCTTAAATAATTATAAGAAATATAAACTCGCTATATTGCCAAGTATAGAAATAAATACTTTATATTGCTAAGTATAAAGATACAAAATAGAACAAAGCACAAAAAGGTCTCTGCATGTAGAAGTAGTTAATGGGGCACAGAGAATTGTGAATCTCAATGTTGAGTTCATTTTGTTAATCCTCGGTTGTAACAAACTAACAAAATAAAATCAGAAACATTTCGGGGTTTAGTATTTTCAGGAAGTAGGAATGGATAGCAGACTATTTCATTAAGTCCTTTGGTATATACAAAAATTTCAAACCATTATTAAAAAGTTACATTTTAATTTTTGGAATAATCTTTATGTATGACATCAAAAGAGTTTGATTATAGAGAGTGCTTGTGTAAAACACTTTAAAAAAATCAGAATGCTTTCTTAATTGGAGGACTCTGCTTTTTTTGTCCTCTTTTGAGCTGTCATTGAATATTCATTTCTGATATTTAAATAAAGAATGGTACCATCATCACCCAAAGAAAGAAAAGGTAAATGCAATGCAAATGCCTATGATGGTATTCATAAAATGTACCTTCTCAATTAGTTCAGGTATTATAATCTGGTGTTTTGCCTCTAATGGATCTAGTTAGATTTTACATGAATATTTTTCCTCCCTATAGATCTTTAAATATACATTTTTCCTTTTTCTCTCAGCATGTTTATTTCACTGACATCATTTTTTCTTTACTTTCAACTTTTCCTTTCTACCCTTTCCCTCTCTTAAGGAAAAGGATTATTCATGTGGGGCAATGAAAGAAATCTGTGGCTGGAAAGAAAAATTCATGGAGTCTAACCAAACATGGAATTTGGAAATCAAAAGAGTGACCCATATTCAGAAAAAGAGAGCACCCTTTCCTGGTGAGGGTTTCAGGACAGACGTGGCTTTGTGAAGAATTTTGGAATAGATGGCAGAGTAAACTACATAGCCAGCCTGGCAGAAGTGGCCATTTTTGTTCCCAGAGCATGATTTTACTCTGATCAACTTCAGAGAAAATAACACTTCTGTAAGATTGCTCCCTGAACCCCCTGCCTTCTACAGAAAAAGAGGAGCAGAGTGGATCTAATTCCATTTTTTTAAAAAAGTATGTATTTCCAAATATGACATAAAGTGTGTTGCAAAAATATTAAACAGAAACAAAAAATGATAAAAGAGATTGTAGGTGATTTTAATTCTTTTATTTTGGGAAATTATTTAAATTTTTGTTCATAAATTTTAATAATATGCATTGCTTTAAAAACGAGAAGAAGGTATTATTGAAAATTAAGTACAGTTCAAGCACACAGCTGCATCTTTAAATCTATAAATCTTTCCTTTGTTTGGCTGGAGAAAGCTCAGAGGATAAATGCTGCTTTCTGAACCCTGCCGTGCTCTTGTGATAATATGAAAAAGAACTAAATTAGGTCTCCATTTCCAGTCATTTGCAGAAGAGTTTTCTGTTGTCTCCAAATCCTCTTTTTGTTTTGTTTTGCTTACAATATTTATTAAAAAACATTTTAGGATTGCATTGCTTCAATTCTTTGCAACCATTTTCTGAAAGAATCATATCTGTCCAGAGTCCTCTGTAATACACCAATTGGGTTTTGAGAATGAGAAGTTAACAAAATAAAGAGATCTTACTTTTAGGATATGGATTTTTATTTTATTTATTTATTTTTATTGAAATGTAATTGATTATATTTATTTGTAAGGTACAGAGTTGACTATCAGTCTTTGTGTACAATATGTGATGATCAAGTCAGGATAGTTGTCATTTGTCATTACAAAAAGTATTCATTCTTTGTATCCATGTGGATTTTTAAATAAAGCCATTTTAATGACATTTAAAATAATTTGTCATTTACCTGAGCTTCATTAACTGAAATAAAGCACAAGTGTTTTTGTGTTGTACAATGCAAGTACTATAGGGTGTTATTTAAGAGTCTTGTGCTCTACTGACTAAGCATGCTGGGCCTCTATAGGGTTTTATTTAAATAGTAGTCTTCATTTAGTTAAAAATATATTATCAGAACTAAATGGTTTGGTTCAAAAGTATACAATGCCAGGATAGTGAAAAATAAGTTTTATTAAAAAGGGCAAACATAGTAATCAGGGAAAAATTAATTCCAGTGTAAATTTCATTCCAAGCATCCAGCAAGGAGCTATGTGAGGGCCCACGCAAGATGAACAGTTCATTCAAGTAACGAATGTGAATCTGTGGGTCAGGAGTATTCTCATCATAATCTCAGGGCATATGTTATATGTTAATCTCAGGGTATAGAATTGCTAAAGTGATGTTTTCATTTTTGGGTGGAAAATTTTGTACTTTTGGAGTTTTCAAAAAAAAGGAAGTCATAAGAAAGGCCTCTGGATTTGGGCCCAAATAGTATGATTCTATTCTTTCCATGCTGGTAGTCACCTGTACCTGTATGGATCCCTATTCAGTCTCATGTTGCCATCTTGGCATGTCTCTTTTATCCAGAGAGCAGGGACATCTGCCTCAGATATCTAGAGTGACCAATCATACTTGAGAATTTCGTGGCATGTGGGACTTTCAGGGTTAAAAAGGGACAGTTCCAGATAAATCAGGACAGTGGATCTCTCTACTCCATTTTCAGTAGGAGATTAGATATTTTACCACTCACACAGAGTGGCAAAGAAACATTTTAACCAGTGCACATTAATGAAATAGCCTAATGTTTGATGAGAGACAGATATTTTTCTTTATGTCTCTCAGCTGTTCCCGCAGTACCAGGAGGCAGGCCTGAAATATTCAGATAACTTCTTGCCATGTCTCTTTGATCAGGGGCCATTAGATCTTCCAACATTCAGAGAATGGGCAAAGAAGGAGTCATCTTAGTCACATTTCAATGATAATTGGCATGGGATTAAAGGCCAGTGTTTCCAGAAAACTCAGCTGATATGCTACAGCACCAGGTGAATGATCAGCCAGTGGCACACACTTATTTTAGGCATCTCCCTTTGGTAAAGTTTAGAAGAGAAAGTTGTTAGATGAATCTGCAGGCATAAGTTGTACAATCTACCAGCTTGACACAACAGAGCCAACTTGTTTTTTGGACAACTTTCTGTGGAAAGAGCTGATGACCAGATATTTCTGGAATTATCTTTACATCTATACATCTTTGAAGCATTTATTCAGTTCTATTGCAGAATTATATGTTGACTGGTAGAACTTTCTGTTTTAAGCTGGGGTTTTTTTTCCTTGAAAGTCCATTAAGGTTTTGGCCAATTTCAGTGAAGAAGGGTCATGTTGCACTGTCTTTGTTCTTCCTACCTGACAATTAATGTTTTCATTTAGACTGGAAAATAATCTCCGTTATTTTCGGGTTTTGTTAATATGCTTTGTCTTTCAGAGAGAAGAAAGAAAGGGAGTTAAGAAAGAAAGAGAGAAGGGAAGGAAGGAAAGAAGAAAAAAAGGAAAAATAGGTGACCAGGAAAAAATGCTTCTATCAATCTGGTTACTTTTTCAAAGTATGTAGAAAGCCCCTAATGAAAGTGTTCTGTACATACAAGACTTTATTATTTTGGCAAAGAAATGGACATGTCCGGCCTGCTGTTTGGATGTACTTCCTGGGCTGGCTGTCTATTGATGGATCACCATAGGATCCATTTTTGGCCTGGTGGCTTAAAGCCTAAGTTTTATCATTTTTCTCAGGTATAATCAGGTTCCTAGTGAACTCAATGAATTCAACTAAAATATTAAATTAAAGGACTTGCCTACTGTTGAGCTATCTATTTATGGAACAAAATTTACAAACATAAGGTATTCAAAAAACAGTTTTAGAATCTCATCAAAATAAAGTGCCTGCTAAGTCTCAGGTACTGTGCTAATTATAGTTGGGAAAATATCAAGTTGAGTAAGATGTGTCAAAAGGAGATGGAAATGTCAAAAAACCAAATAATTATTATGTAGTATTTTTCTGAAAAGGTCTTAGAAAGATGGACATTTAAAACATGTGTGATCGTGCCAAAAAAGTGTCCCTTTCAATTCCTGTTCCTAGAAAGTCTAATTTAATTTGGCCTACTAATGGTATGCTGTTAATTATTAGTTTTCTTCTTGGGGCACTTTACTAAGTTTGTTTTTGTTATTCACAATTATTACTAAGGTTCATGATATTCAAGAATAAAAAATTAAAAATATTAGTAAGTAAACCACAGTGTTTAAAGTATGCAAAAGCTCCTAAATATGAAAGTATAATTATTATTTTCTAGGAATATCATAATTTTAATACGGAGCTGAAAATAAATATGTGTATATGAACTCTTTCTACAGAGGATATTTCATGGCCTACAGGAACTTATAAAACCTGTAAAAATATGAATACAGCAAAGAGGATAAAAATAATCTGTTTTATATGTCATATTATAAAAGTAGATTATTTCATTTTTACTCATTTATGTGTACTTTTTTTTTTCTCATCTCCCATCATACATGGTTTCGCAGTAATGCTGAAGATCTAAAATCTGATGACTTGACACCTAGCCTCTAATAAATTATTATGTTGCACAGTCAACAAGGAAAGTCACAACTTATTTGGCCTTTTTGTTTCTTTGCAATGAAAGATAAAACCCTCCAACATGTGGAGTCCTGGAATGAAATATGCTTTGAAGTAAAATGGTTTCTCTGTTTATTTAGTTGGACACTACTCAGCCTTAGGATAGAATTATTGATTTTTGTTTATTGTAAAAGGTTTCATGGCATAAAAATATCTCTTCCCAGAGATGCGCTTCTGTGTATCCTTAGAGCCGTGCTTACTGAGTGCAGGACCTTGTCATAAGAGGCACTTGATTTAGACTTAGATTTATGTGTGATGTTTGCAAAATGAATAATTATCTGTCATGGGGGATTTCTGCCTTAAACACCTTTCTTTTCCTAATCTAAATGGATCGAAGAATCTGTGAAACTGAAATTGATGACAATTACTAATGTGATTTGTCTGAGTTCCTGGCTTCTGACTGGTTGTGCTTTCTTTCCCTGTCACCGGTAAAACTTCAAGACCTATTTCTTCTGAGTGTAGATCAGGTGTGATTAATGCACTTTGTGAGATTAATTTAATCCATCTATAAATCAAGTCATTTTGTTAAAAAAAAAAAATTCATCATTATATGGACCAAGCCATGAATTTTTTGTAACCTAGCTGTGAAAAAGACACAGCTGAATTTCAGAGCTCGCCTCCTTCCCGTTTAAAGAAGCAGAATTGAGTCTTCCTTGACACAGTGAAACTTAGAGAAATCAGGGGGGTTAGCAGTGGAAACTGCATGGCAATTTTGATTCAGAAATAGAGGATGAATGTTGCTTTGAACTGTTTTGCATCCTGCATTGAATATTTTATATCTTTAAGCCTGCAACCTTATTTTTGTGAGACTCTTGAGAACCACAAAGAAGAAAAACCAATTGAAACTAAAAGTCAGCAATCTCAACAAAATAGGAATAGGTAGTAATTTAAAATATGATAGTGAAATGCATGAGGCTACTTCAAAACATTCGTGGAAAGATTTGTATTATCTTTTAATTCTATTTTCCTACAAACTTTTTGAAGTATGCTTAAACGTTTCAAATTAAATTCAGCATCAGAAACTAAAACTGTGTTTTACTGGAATACGAATAAACAGATAGATGGAGGAAAGGGAACAAATGGTCCAGAAATACATGTGATGTGTGTTTCCTTATGAGTGATTTAATGAAAAGAATCAGAACAGACTCCATCACCCAGTTGACACAAATTAGCATCCTCATTGCAGCAGAATAAGCCAGTTCCAGGTCATTTAGGTATAGTGATAAAAAGAAGAGCTACTACCAGTTTTCCTCTCATTCCTTTGTACAGATATTTTCTTTCTTTCACCACAGCTAAATATGTTTCCTTCTCTCCCTCTCTCCCTTTTACTCCCACCTTCCTTCTTACTTAGGGATTTTCTATGATTATTGTCAAGATTTTGATTTCTTTCAAGAATTATAATCATTTGTGCCTCTTTTCTCAAGGACCAAATATTTATTTAAAAATATGTTAAATTTACCCACAGGGTCTGTCTCTAAATTGGTGCCCTTAGTAATAACAGCTAAATAGCATGTAAGTGAAAAAATGTATGGGGATAGTTCTTTTACTTTTGTTTAAAATTTACTGAAAGGCAATATATTTTCATAGTGCTTGCTTTTATGGCCTTTGTCAATTAACCAAGCTACATGAACTGGAAGGAAAACATGCGGGATTCCTGTGCTATACACCGGAAGAGCTGTGACAAGCAGTGAGACACTGGCACAGATTGTCTTTAGAGGAGCAATCTGGTTTCAGTAGGATCTCTGTTTTCTTCAATTCACCTTCTGTTTCTTGAATTCTCTGCTTTTAAGTCTGCTCTTCTCTGCACCTTACAGTCTTCCATCTTCCTCTTCCAGAATATACTCTTCTCGACTCAATTCATTTCTCAGAGTTATGTCTATTTGCTGACGATTTTTCTTAAGGATCGCCACCTCCTGAGGCAAGGTTGCACATTTATTTTTTCATCAAGCTTTGGTCAACTGCAGGGGAAAATTATCATTTGTCAAATTATTTACATGTTTTTAAATTCACTCCTAGATAGTAGTTCATCCTCCAGTATGGATTGTCAACAGTCTGCATCTGTTGGGAAAGTGGAACAATTTGGTCAATCTCCCCTTGCCGTCCAGGGTGGTTTGGTGAACATTGTGTGGGTGGAGTACATGCGTCTGCACGGTGCCACTTTGGCTGGTTTTTACTGCCTCGGGCGCCCACCCTGCATGGCCATGTTCTTCCAGACCTGCAGCTTCCAAGGACCCTGTGACCGGTTGCCTAGCTTATAGACCTGCGTGAAGGGGTCTGGTGACCCAGCCTGGCATGGAGGGGTCTGGTGACCCAGCCTGGCATGTGAGAGGTTTGTGACTCAGTATGTGAACGGGCTTGAGGGGTCTGGGAGCTCCAGACCCAGCCCTAGATCGACCATTGGCCCAGTCGGTGCAGGATTACCGGCAGGTAAAAGAGCCGCGACAACTAGCGTGGTCGCCTAGCGTTACAATTGGCGTCACGAACAGGATTAAGAGCTAGACAAATTGGCGCTGTGAGGATTCCAGGCCTTAGCTCGGAATAGCTAGCAGTAGCCAGACACCATCTTAAACTTTTATTAATATAGTTTTGTCTGTGAGACATGCATCTTTTTCAATTTTCTCATACCAGTGGCTAGTTCTCCATTGGCTGAATTTATTCTACCTTCATCCATTTCCTTCCTTATTACATATATCCCTAGCTTCAGAATTAATAGCAAGCCCTGTCCTCAGTACAGTGCAATTATTCAGAACTTTAATTTCATCCATTTTGTAAGAGAGACTTGGGTGTCTGAGACACCCAAGATTAATTTGGTTTGCTCACTGAGCTGAGTAGGTTGCTCAGTCTGGCTGCCTGATGCTATTCTACATTCTTCTTACACCTGACATTTTCTTCGCAAGCACAAGGAGTTTGTATTTGATTTTCTCTTTTTAGTATGGCTTCATTAGAGGAACTTGTTACCTTTGAAAAATTTACTGCCTTCCTTACAAGAGTAAATGAGCAAAATAACAAATAATGTAATATAATATAATGTATTATAAGATAATATAATACTAGTTCTATTATTTACTAGTTAGAATACAATTAAGAGACTTTTAATATTGAAGCTTCGTAAAAACTGTGTGTATGTCAATTATAAATAATTCATTTGTCAACTCTGTCCTGTAATTAATATTAAATGTTATCATTCATTACCATGTGCCAATTTAAGTTTTTTACTTCTTTTTATTTTAAATTTGCAACATTTGTTGTGTCATGCTAATGCAACATGTCAATAATAGGAGAAACTGTATATGTAGGTGCGGAGAGGGTTTGGAAACTATCTATACTTTCTGCTTAATTTTTCTGTAAAACTAAAACTGCTAGAAAAATAAGGAAAAAGAAAAAAATTAATTAATTTCCAACATTTGTTTATTACATAAAGTGTGAATGATATTCTTTAAAAAATAACCTGTGGCTAATTTTTTATTTATTTGTAGTCTATGCCAGTGGTTTTCAAACTTTTTTCAAGCATTTATCAGAGTCACATGGTGGGATTCTTATACAACTGACTGCTGGACCCCACCCCCAGTAGGTCTGGGGTGGGGCAGAAGAATTTGCATTTCTAACAGTTTTCCAGGTGATGCTGATGCTTCTGGCCTATGGACTGCACTGACCTGTCCTAATGAAAGGATATTTGTAAACTTTTTCCTGTGTATCTTTATGTTACTGAATTTTAAACTGTGTACTCTATGTCCTGAGTTCTAAAAATCTAATGTTTTATACATAAAGCTATATAAAAAAGCTTATTACAACACACACATTCACAAAGACAGGTTCCTGACCATCTTTAATATTTCAGTTCCTTCTCCTAGAAACATGGATTTCCAGCTCTCAGGACTCTTTATGAAAATCAGGTAAGGCAGATGTTTATCAGCCAGAACAGTAACTGGCATCTGAAAGAACTATACTATCAAAAGCTCTAGGATTTGGAGAATAAAAGAGGCCAACAGAGGATAAATACAGAAGCAGATGTTAGAATGAAAATGCCTGAAGAGGATGACATGTTTGAAGATTCTGGCCATTTTGAACTTTGCAAGATCAGAGATGGCAGTGCCTAGCAATTCAGGAAGTCACCCAGGAGCTGTGTATTGGGGAAGGTTTGGCAATAAGAATATTTAGAAACGAAGATATCCCTACAGACTCAGAGCAATAACTGTAAATAAAGAAGACCTACAGTAAGTGCCTTGAAAGAACAAAAGACCTTGTCTAGGCTCACTTACGGAGTCTGTGTCCACTTGGATTCTATGGCATGCAGACTGTCTGTCTGGAGAACATGTGGAAACCAGAGGTTCTCCTTGTACTGCTCTACAGGCCTATTGTCATCCAGGAAGCCTTCAGGCAAAAGCCTGACGACCTCATTCCTCGTGGAGTCTAAATTGCCAGGTGTACTTTATTGTCCTTAGAACCTGTTGATTCTTTAAATCCATGAATCCCTTCATGTTCTAATGGTCCTCCTGGGAGAGTTCTTTCATCCCAGGATTTTCTGGAAGACAAAGCTCCTTTTCTTTTTAATATGTCCTCTTTCACATTATGATGAATCTCTTTACCTAAGAATGAGTATAAACCATTTTAAAAATTACTTTAAATTATTTTAATATAATTACTTAAGATTTTCTGTCTCATTAAAAAAGCAACCTTTGAGTCTTAATTTCCTATTTCATGCTGATTTGTTCTGTTTGCAACTTTTCAAACTTTTTCTTTTCAAGATCATGACAGAAGCAGTGTATTTCACAGATCATGTACCTCATGAAAAGAAAAAAGTGTAATTAAAAGTGTATGTTAATATCTAGGAGGGCTAACAACGTTATATTACTTTCTTTACCTCCGAAGTTCAGAATTAATTGAGAACCAAGACACAAGTGTCAGATAAATGTCTGTCAAGATATCAGTCTTATTACAGATAAAGTTTAATAGGAATGAAGGATGGGAACTGGGGCCAAATGATTTTTTCTAATATTCCCTTCTAAGTTTAAATTACTATTTATATTCATAACCAGAGTTGCGTGACTACAGCTCCATTCCCAACCCACCCCAGCTTCAATAACAGATCATGCCCTCATAAACCCACAGGTTGGTGGAGCAGAAAGTGTGTGTGTCTTGAGAAGCCATTCTGTGAGAGAGAGGCCCCAGGAGGGGAAAGGCGGACTGTGCTCAATTCCTTTTGAGTTCACCAGTCAAACAAAGCTAATGAAAACACAGACCAAAGTAACCGTAGATGTGGAAAATGTATATTGTGGAGATCAGATATAAATTTAAAAATAGACTAAATGTCTTAACAGAAATAATACTCTTTTTTTTTCCCCATGAAGCTTCTTATGCCATAAGACAGATGAAGGATGATGTTCTGTGGAATACACAAATATAATTAATGAGCCAAAAATCAAAACAAAAAAACTCAAACAAAACCCCACTCAGATTTGTTTTTAAGAAGAAGGGATGCTAAAACTATAGAAAAAATGAAAAGACCTGCCCTAAGAAATAGAGTTTGGTTAACAGTACTGTAATAGTCCGTTTTGTGTTGTTGCTATAACAGAAATACCTGAGATTGGGTGATTTATAAAGAAGAGAGGTTTATGTGGCTTATGATTCTGGGACAGCTGCATCTGGCACGGGCCTCAGGCTGTTTCTACTCATGCAGAAAAGTGGCAGGCAGCCAGTGGGTACAAGCAGATCACATGGCGACAGGAAGCAAGAGAGAGAGAGAGAGAGAGAGAGAGAGAGAGAGATTGGAGGCGCCAGGGTCCTACAAACAACAAGCTCTCCTGGGATCTAATAGAGCGAGAACTCACTCACTACCCCTCCTCCCCCAGGGAAAGCATTAATCCATGCATGAGGGATCCGCCCCCATGACTCAATCAGTTTCCAACACTGCCACATTGGGGATCAAATTTCCACATGAGTTTTAGAGGGGACAACACATCCAAACTCCATCAAGTACTTTCAAAAAACTGCAAAGTAGATGGGATCCTTATTTGAAATTCTTCTAATTAGCTTAGAAATAGTAAAATGAATGCATTTAAACATGTAGATGGATTTAGAAGCCTTGCAAGCAATGTGCACTAAAAATATCAATTGAACTCTTAGGACAAATTTCATGATTTTTGGGGTTGTATTCAAATTGTTATCTGTAAGGCAATGAAACAGTCTCTTAAGAACAATTTTATTTACCAACTGAGATATCTACCATTTATGTGTTCTGCTGGCATAGTCACTCAGAATAAAGAAGTCCATAAGGTGTTTAAGTTCAGCATAGGGACCATAAAGATCTGCCAAGGAAAAGAAATTGACAAGCCTGGGAATAATGCCATCACATAAGAGGACAAATTTCAAAGGAAGATTTTTGTTCACCTGTTTCCAGTAAGGCTTAGTGAGTACACATCTATATTTTAGGGCCTTCTGGGCACTCAGGCAATATGTTCAGTTCTGTTTTCCTCTAGGCTTATGGAAGGAAGCTGAGTGCTGTGATTGCTTATTTTAAATTATATGTTAATATGAGTTAAAATTAATGAAACTTCAAACATTTGCCAATAATTCAATCATTTAAAATCATTCATTCATTAAGATTTATTGAAAACCTGTAGCTACCATACATCATGAGAGTTACTGGAGGTATAAAACTGAATATCTCAATGTCCATTCAATCAAGAAATGCACAGGCCCTTTAGGGAGACAGACTTGCAAACAAATAGTTAAAATAGAGTATGATAAGTACTACCATACATTAGTGGCACAAAATCAGTGATCAACTCGGGAGGAATCAAAGAAGATTTCATAGAAATAAATATAAAGAAAACAAATTTTTGTAAGATGCACAATATTCAAATACAATCTCTACTGTGTCTGTAGGATAAATTTTCAGATGGTAAAGTTTTGATAAAATTGTTAAACAATGCTCATTGGAGGACAAAGATCATTTCCTTAATTATACTCATTACGAAGAAGAAAGTTGGTGAGTAAATGTTTTGTTTTGTTTTTGTGTTTTTGTTGTTGTTTTTCAGTGATAGAAGGAAATGACATAATGTAAAGAGAACTTGTGAGTTCCCCATGACTTTAAAAATAAGAAATTTCAAAATGAGTTTAAGGTCAAATTTTGAGATTAAGCTAATAAATTCTATTCTCTTATTCCTTCCTTTATGTTTAGGAATTTTGTATGTGAAATATTCATGAGAGAAGAGTTTTGCAGAATGTGAGGAGTTTTCAGGTTATTTTTCTATAATGTGAAAACTCTGAAAAGATACACGATGGGAAGGTAAAAAAAAATTTCAGTTTTCTTTATTCTGAA
>NW_007727275.1:250738-253288 GCF_000696425.1 Galeopterus variegatus | reverse complement strand
AAGGTCAAATTTTGAGATTAAGCTAATAAATTCTATTCTCTTATTCCTTCCTTTATGTTTAAGAATTTTGTATGTGAAATATTCATGAGAGAAGAGTTTTGCAGAATGTGAGGAGTTTTCAGGTTATTTTTCCATAATGTGGAAACTCTGAAAAGATACACGATGGGAAGGTAAAAAAAAATTTCAGTTTTCTTTATTCTGAAGAACCAATTTACAGGCCAAGTTGCACGAATGATTGTTGTTCACTAGATGGCAGAATACTAAAAGAATACTCTGGCAAAGTACCATAGTACTCTTTTTAAAAATGTGCTGGGTATTTTGCTTTAAGTGCCTTTGTATTTCTGCAAAATTCAATGATTTACTATTAAGTGTGATTAAATATATATGAATATTCTGAAATAGCCTCTGCTACAGATAAAGGTATTTTCCATAAATAAATTTATAGATTCTTAGATTTGTAAGGAACTTTCTTTTTAATTGTCCCCATTTCCTCTGGCATACCCTCAGATCTTTGCTACCTTCTTTGCTTCCTAGGTTGGTTATTTTCATTATAATCCTTCTGGCTTCCCAGCTCATAAACCTAGGAGATGTTTTTGAATCCTTCCTTTCTCTCTCGCCCACCCTTAACACAATATTAAATATCAGGAACAAAGGTCTGTTGATCAACCTCCTCAACAGCTGGGCTTTTTGCTATGGCCTCCCCCTTATTTATTCCTCCTAATACATTCAAGACACTTCTTCAGTTAAGGTGTTCTCATCTCTTATGAGTGTGTCATAATTGTCTCCTACCTTTCTTTTCTGCCTTGAGTTTTGGTGTGACCAAGCTAATTTTCAAACCGTCTCAGCATGATCTTTCCAAAACATACTTTTCATTACATCTGGCTATTTAAAAAATACTGTAAGAAAAAAAAAAAAAAAAACAAAACCCAACACTGCAGGGAGTACTTTTTACTTATCACGTGTGCAAAAAATTTAAAAATAATATTTGGTGACAATTCACCATTGCCAAGAATGCCTCACCATTGTGGGATAATAGGCACTCTCATATACTGACGGTAAGGCTACTGAACATCTTTATTTATGAAATGGGCACTTTTTTATTACTTTTAAATATTAACAATTTTTTCTTTGAAAAATTCTACTGCTATTAATTTTGTTGCAGCATTATTTCTAAGATCCAAACCTGTAAAGAACCTAAATATTTACCAATATAGAAACATTTAAATGTAGTTTGGAGGGTTCACACTGTGCAGTCTCTAAGAATAAAGTGGTTCAAAATGTGTTGTTAAGTTAATATCTTCAAGATATATTACTAATTGAAATAACAAGGAGCGGAGTAAAATGCAGAGTATGAGTCAGTTGTGTTAGATACTTATTTCATGTTTTTTCCACACATACATACAAACACATGTAAGTATTTGAAGCACATAGTTGTTAACAGAAAAGGTCATGCAGCCATACTTGCTGGGTTGAAGGCCCAAGTCCACCATGTTTACTAGCTCTGTGACTCTGAGCAAGTTAGTTAGTCTTTCTGAGACGTGATTTTCTCTTTGTAAAATGGTAGTTATAATCATAACTACCTAATAAGGCTGTTGTGAGGATTAATGGGTAAATATATATAGCTTACTTTGAACAGCGTGTGTCACATCATAAGGTCTATATTATTGGTCAACTTCTTTCTAGGAAGTGAGTCAAAGGGCTGTCTTTTTAGTACACTGCACAAGTACTATTTGCATAATACTAAAAATGCTGACAGGAAGTGGTGAACAGGAAGACAATTCTTTCTCTCTTCCTCATGCCTTTCAAATTTTCTTCTATTGCCTACCATTAAAGACTTCAACCTAAGACCAGAAACTGTAAAATGATAAGAAAACATAGGGTAAAATCTACAAGACATTGGCCTGGGCAATGATCTTTTGGATTTGACCCCCAAAGCACAGGCGACAAAAGCAAGATCAGACAAATGGGATTATATCAAACCATAAAGCTTCTGCACAGAAAAGGAAACAATGGTGTCCAGAGACAACCTACAGATTGGGAGAAAATATTTTCAAGTCATGCATTAGATAAAGGGATAATATCCAGAATATATAAGGAGCTCAAATAATTCAATAGCAACAAAACAAAAAGCCCAATTCAAAAAAGGGCAAGGGAACTTAATAGCCCTTTCTTAAAAGAAAACATACACATGGGCAACAATTACATGCATATAAAAAGATGCCCAATGTCACTAATCATTAGTGAAATGAAAGTGTTGGTGAGGATGTGGGAAAAAGGGAACTTGTACACTGTTGGCAGGAATATAAATTAGTACAATCATTATGGAAAACTGTATGGAGTTTCCTTAAAAAACTGAAAATAGAATTATCACCAGCAAATTCCACTTCTGGGTATTTACCAAAAAGATTTGAAGTCAGTTTGTCAAAGAGATGTCTGCACTCCTAGGTTCACTGTAGCACTAGTCACAACAGCCGAGATATGGAATCAACCTAAATGTCCATCAACAGATGAATGAATAAAGAAAATGTGGTATGTATGCACAATGGAATA
>NW_007727275.1:241848-250398 GCF_000696425.1 Galeopterus variegatus | reverse complement strand
GATATGGAATCAACCTAAATGTCCATCAACAGATGAATGAATAAAGAAAATGTGGTATGTATGCACAATGGAATACTGTTCAGCCTTAAAAAAAGGAAATTCTGGTATTTGTGACAACATGATAGAATTGGAGGACATTATGTCAAGTGAAATAAGTCGGCCACAAAAAGACAAATACCATATATTCTCACATATGTGGATCTGAAACAATCATACTCATAGAAGCAGAGAGGAGAACAGTGGTTACAGAGGCCAGGGGGTGGGGAGAATGGGGAGATGGTGGTCAAAGTGTACAAAATCTCAGTTAGACAAGAGGAATTTTTATTTTGTTCTATTGTGAAGCATAGTGAATACAGTTAACAATAGAGTATTACACATTTCCAAATTGCCAGGAAAGTAAATTTCAAATGTTCTGAACATAAAAAAAGTTAGGTGATGGATATACTAACTAGTTTGATTTAAAGTCCTCAACTGAGGCTGGGCAGCCCTCGCCCTGCCCACACAGCAGGCAGGAGCCCCACTGTGACTGGGAGGCCCAGCACCTCTTCTGTGGAGGTGGTCTACAACAGCCACCACCACCAGAGCTTCTACCACCCCACAAGGACAGCTTGCCACCACAGCAGGAACCACAACCACTGTGCAGGTGGCCCTCTGCATATTCCACTGCACTGATATTAGGAGAGTCACAAGAGGAGCGTGGAAAAGAAGGAAGTCCTTTCCCTCAAAGTCTAGAATAATAGAAGAAGTAATAGAAGAAGCCATGATCTACCAGATGACCAGACATCAATGTAGAGATACTAGAAATACCAAATAATCAAGAAAACATGAAACCACCAAAGGAATGATTGGATAAGGAAAATGTGGTGTGTATATACATACACAATATATATTTATACATATACACACAATGGAATACTACTTAGCCATAAAAAAGAATGAAATTCTGCCTTTTGCAGCAACACAGATGAGCTTGGAGAAAATTATGTTCAGTGAAATAAGCCAGGCACAGAGGAAAAATATTGAGTGTTCTCACTTGTAAGTGGGAGCTGAGGGAAATAGAAGGAGGGAAAAAAAGACTACAATGGTGCATTGGACTTGCAGAGAGAGAAAACAGACCTAGGTTTGCTGGGTGTGGGGGTAGTTGGGGAGAGGTTGGGTGGGGGACACAAGGAATAATTGCTGTTTGTGCTGCTAGTATTGATCTGATCATCCCTCTTGGGCACAGGTGCTGGCGGTCAGATCTGTACCCCATGAATATGCATAATCAATAAAAAAATTATAATAAAAACATAAAAGGGCATGAGAAACTTTGGGGGATTATGGGTATGTTCAGTGTCTTGATTGCAGTGATGGGTTTATGGGTATAGACATATGCTAAAACTTATCAAGTTGTACACTTTGAAAATATGCAACTTATTGTATGTTAACTATACATCAATAAAGTCATTTAAAAATAAAAAATATATAAAGTTCATAAGTGAGTAATTAAATTCTATGACTATGAATTCACTAGCTTAGCTTTAATTTTAGTATTTAGATGAAATCTAAAACCAATAGTAGATAGACTCAAGGATATGGTAGATATCCTAGGAAATTTTAATTTAAACCAAAATCCTAAAGGTTTAATTAAACTATTTGGGAATATCATCTGCCTTTTCTTTTGTTATAAGAGGTAGTGAGAGTTTCTTTAAATAACACCTTTCTTGAGTCTTAATATACAATGTTAATGTTTGAATGTTGGCTGAATTTATTAGAGGTTAGTTCTAAATGAAGTAAAAAATCAAAGAAGCCTAATTTATTAAGGTATTTACAATACATATCAAATAAATCAATAGGCACCGAATTTTTATGTTTACATAGGAGAACAATGCAACATAGATAATATCCTAGGCCTTAATATTATCAATGCAATATTGTGGGTATTGAGTGGATACGGTGAGTGGAGTGAAAGTAGGTTAAAATCCCCTTTGAATAAAAATAAATCAGCAACATATTGAGAGAATAAAAAATTAAAATGAGTAATTAGTAATGTCTGTTGAAGCTTAGAGTTGAAGCTTAGTTTTGATAGTGACTTCATCTTTGATTGTGTAATGGAAATTAAGCAGCTTAGTAGCATTCTTGAGAAGTGTTGAACAAAATAAAGAATATATGCCCTGTTTTATGAGGAAAGTAAACTTCTGGATGAATATGCTGGGCTTATAATTTAGTACATGTAATTGGACATTAATCAAGCATAACATAGCACATTACTTCTTGTGTATTTTAAATAAATATACTGAAAGTGAACATTTAAACAAATTATCTAAAGTTTATTTGGATGGTTCATGGGATTTGGAAACTGACGACTAAAATTTATCATATACAGGATCTTTAAACCTAATTTCTGCTTTGAATTGTACAGGTAGAACCATGTAAGTTTTAGTCAGAGACAGTAATTAAACTCCCAGTTTCTAGATGAAATAGAGAAAGGAAACAGAATGAAATCTATCCCTACATAAATACATCATGCTTCTTACTAATGATGCTTCAACTATACAGGATAAACTAGTAGGATTTGTAATAGCTCAATCCTATTATTCAGTAAAAAGAAGGAAAATGCAAATCATAATCCAGGATTTTACCAGGATAAATGAGAGATTATTTGGATGAAAGGACTATTGTGTGGAAGATGAGGACAAAAAAATGGAAATTCTAAACAAGAACTGCCAGAGAAATGGGGTTGGGAGTGGGGAGGAGGTTCTTATCACATTCAACTCTAGGAATACGTAAGAAAAGTGGGGAATGCAGAGCAAGCGATGACAGTTCTTCTGTCAATCTTGCAGAAGTGTCACCTACATTTCATTAGGGTAAGTTTGCACATGGGTGCTTGGAAATTTCTCCATGATTATTTCATTACCTCAGGTATATGTTATTAAATTTTATTATAATATTGTATTACCATATTTATATTATACAGATAATTTTGTAGAAATTTCTGGAAACACAATTCTGTGTCTTGAACATTTGTTAGTTCTTGGTGATGCACAAGAACATCAGGGAATCACTAGGTTCCTTTAGAATTGTTCAGGCTTGAGAGATCTCAATTCTGCGAAGTCAACGCTTCCCTGAACACCTAATTTTATCTTGCAGGCCAAATATCTACCACATAACCATTTGGAATTTTAACATGAAAATGCCCTGACATTCGCAATCATATAAATCCTCTCATTCGCTACTCTTGACACTTCACTAGTCAACCCCTTTTTCTGCGCTGGAAATTGTCGGAGAACTGCGTTGTTTGTTGCCAGAGAACTGAATAATTAAGCAGAAGAGATTCATGCCTTCAACAAATATTTACTGAGAACCTCCTGTGTGGCAGGCTATAGGGTGATGTTGAAATGTTTTAGTTCTTCAGAAAACCTCCTGAAGGAGGAGGTTCAAAGGTTTGTGACAGAGGGCAGGATCCTGTGAAAAAAACACTAAATCCACATCCATTCTGGCTAATTGTGCTTGGGAGAACACAATGACAATGCATCTGAAACAAAAGATGTTCAGCTTACCAGATGTTCAGTCAAAAGAGGATTTTTGCTCTGTTTTCTGATATTCCAATATTGTAGTCTAACCAGTCCATATTTTAAATAAGGTTCTAATTGTCAGCTGTTTTTTAAAGGAAAAAATGTGCATACTTTAAGAATTTTTATGAAATGCAGCTTTATCATAAAATGGTTTTGTTTAGGGATTTCAGTTTATTTAATCTTTCTGGCATTTTCCCTTACTACCAACCTTTTTTACTACATTGGAAATATATAATTTGCCAAATTAATTGAATACATTGATCCTTCCAGCCGTCTGACATAGAGAAACAGTACGGTAATTTATAAACTTGTTCTTTTGTATGTACTTGTCTTCTCATACTATTTTAATATTCTGGTGCCAGACAACCATTCATTCACTCATTTGTTCATTCTTTCATTCATTTCTTTTACAGAGTAGACTCCAATGGGAATATCTGCTAGTTGTTTTCTTCTAAGACTTGCAGCCTCCTCTGCCTAGAGTCCACTAAAGAATCTGTACTGGGGACTAATCAAAGCAGGCTTTCTATATGTGGTGAAAAACTGTGGTATTTAAAACTTAGCTTCTGCTAGTGGCCCTATGTTCTGTTATATGGGCTAGAGAGATGGACAGAGAAGGAAGAAATGAAAGAGATAAATGGAGAGGAGTCAACAAAAGAGATGGACAAAGAGCCCTGACAGTATCCCAGGTTCCAGTTGAACTGTGAGTGGTTCCCGTTTCTTTTCTACAAATTGCTTTGCATTTAACCTAGTCTTACTGGGGAGACTCTTAATTATAAACAATTCAATTCTAACCAGTATAATTCAATATTACTAAATTAATGTTATTGGACTGCTGATGGCTCTCGAACTCTGTAGTAGGAGCTGGTAAACACAGATATGTAATATATGGCCCCTGACTTCAAGCATCCTTGATTTACACAAATGCTCACAAGCACAGGGGAATGCAGATGAAGTATATCTTAAACAGTGGTGGATTTTTTATGATACCTAAAAAGGTCAATAGGGGTCTCTCATGATTCATTGAACCACTTTTCACAATGACTTAGCAAAGTACTATGTTATTTATGGACTTGCACTTTTCTTTTTCATGATGTTGGTGATAGGTGATACTAAGCAACCATATAGGAGTTAATGAAATGGATTTGACTTTATAGTACTAAAATAGCTTTTATAATCCTCTATGATTCTGAAAATATTTTCTTGGTAATGTAAGAGTTGAAGTTTCCCTTTCAAATACAGAATTATCATTAGAACAATTGTCTTGTTACTGGTGGGATTGCAGTATACTTATGGCATGCTGGAAGGAAAGCACTATAAAAGACCCTCCCACACAAGGTGCTTACCTATATATTAAAACTAAAGAACAATTAATCTGTAAGAAATAGAAAATATAAGAAAAAATGAAAATGTTGCCTATATTCCTATTGACAGTATTCTCAGTGGTACTAGGATGAATAGTTTTCCTTTATTTTCTCTTTTGTGTGGTTTTTAACTAGGGCTATGTGGAATTCTTAACTGGTGAAGAGGGGAGCTTAGCTCTTGATCTTCAAAAATATTTTTCTGATTTTTCTTATCCAATTAACTCCTGTTATCTGGAGCTGCAAGTATGCAATGGGTTTGAGGACAGCTTAACTATATTGCTAACTACAGATGATTGGCTAGGTAGATGATTAAAGAAAATAGGTTAATGAGACTGGTCATGTGATATGCCCTGGGATAGAAATCTGGTGAATCAGACCTGTGTCTACATGGTAGCCATGACTACGATAACAAAGTTCCACAAACTGAGTGGCTCAAACAACAGAAATATATTTTTTTCACAGTTTTGGAGGCTAGAAGTCTGAGGTCAAGTTGTCAGCAGGGTTGGTTTCTTCTGAGGCTTCTCTCCTTAGCTTGTAGATAGCCATCTTCTCCCTATTTCTTCACATGGTCTTCGCTCTGTGCGTGTTTGGGTCTGGGTCTGAATCTCTTCTTATAGGGACACCAATCACATTGGATTAGGGCCACTCATATGACCTAATTTTAATCTGCATTACCTTTTTAAAGATCCTGTCTCCAAAGCAAGTCACATTCTGAGGTACTGGGGATTGGGACTTTAGCATGTGAATTTTGGGGGGACATAATTCAGTCCATAACAGCTCAACTATATTGCCATCTACAGATGATTATTGGGTAAGTGATTAAAGAAAACAGGTTAACGAGACTGGTCATTTGATGTTCCCTGGGATTGGAATCCTGTCATTTAGACCTGTCCCGTTGCTATGTTAAAGGAGAGTTGGATGATTGGACCTGTGGCTTGCCAGACCTGGATTCAGGCTTTGAAGCTGTTTGGGAATATTGGTTTTTCTAAAATCTGGCCCTGTTTTAACTCAGAGTTTAAAATTTATTTCTTAATCCTCCCATGGGTAAAAACTTATTGACAAGCCTAATTGATATCATGGACTAAGGGGTGTGTGTGTGTGCAGATGTGTCTGTACAGCTGTGTGTGCACTGCACTTAAGTATTTCGTGGATGATCATTAATAAGCATTCTTCAGACTTTTGCTAATAGGGAATCAGCTACTATAATAAGTGTAGGTAGCAATTGTATTTTTCTTTAAGCATGGTTCCTTGGAGATTTATATTCCCTGCTCAACACCAAAAACAGCCCACTCAGTAGAGGAACTGCTAACCATCAGCTATTAAGTAGAACTGCCTCTAAAAAATGGAAAACAAAAGAAGAGGGCCATCTGGGATACAAGAAAATGTTTTTATGGGTCTCCACAGGATCCTTACAGGAGTGCATGAGGAGGAAAAGAAGTCTAAATCTTTGGAAAGCCAAAGAGTAACTTAGAAAAAAGAAAAGTGTTTTTAATTGAAAAGAAGGCCAACAAAATTATTTAATGCTTACCATATAACAGAAATTTTAAAGTTAAACTTGATTTTATTGTTAATCTGTTTGTGTGTTTAGTGTTCATTAAGTCTGTGTTTATTTTTAATTATTTATTTTTAGCTTTCCAGTGCTTTCTCAAATAATTATTCTGTGTGACATACCATGTATATTGCTACTAACATTTTTAAGGGGTCAGAGAGTTGGTGGAGTTTATACTGACTGAGCCATTGGGTTGTGTATGGTGATCCTGGGAAGTTATAAGAAGTGTTCCACAATCTCCAAATTCTGTGGCATATAAACAAGCATTTGAGGAATATAGTTATCTTCCATTAACTACAGAAAGACAATTTAAAGCCAACTTATTAATGCAATACAGATTTTACAAATCTGCTGTAAAATGGAGCATCTTCCATTTAATCAGCCATTAAATGTAGGTCTGGAAAAAATTGGATGAGCCTTCTTGTATTCAGAGGGAAAAATTGGTTGAATTCCATTTGTTTGAAATAGTACCTCTCGGTCATCTGTAGCAGCATAGAAAGAGATTTGAACTAAAGTAAAATTAATGTAGAATCTTAGAAGTTGGACTAGCTGTTTGGAAAGACTGTCTATGCTTGTTGGCTTTGTAAGAGTAATGATCTCTTATGCCTTGGCTCATAACCAGAGAAGTATGAGGAGATAAGCATTCATTTGAGCACAGTGCTTGGGTAGGTCTAAATAATAATATATACTTAGTGTGTTACCTGGTAGGAAAGTAAAAAGAGGCCCAACCCCAGATCTCAGTGAAATACTTTATCCATACTTCTCAGACACTTCTCACTTTAACTCCTGGCTGTTCTAAGCATGAAAAATGCCTACATTGCCTCTGCAGTTCTAAGCTATTTTATGAGTGTTTGTGTGGGTTGCGGGGGAGGGGGTGGTTGTTTCTTCCACAAAGAGCTGCTAAAGTCAGTCAAGGAAAGTGATTCAACATGAATGAATGTAATTAAAAAGAGGCATATAGGCAGTGCTGCATAGTGGTTGGGAGTCTGGGCTCGGGAGTTAGACTTGCTATGTTCAAACCCTTTTCCTGCCAGTGTGATCTTGGGCAGGTTATACCATCTCTCCTTGCCTTAGGGTTTCTCTTCTGTCAAATGGGTAAAATAATAGTGTGGCTCTCTTGTATGGGTTATAAGTATTAAATTGAAACTTGGAATAATGTTTATCATGTTGTGAACATGGTAAAAGTGATTGCTAGCATTGTTTGCCTAAAAAATACCTAGGTATAATTAACCATCCTGGCAGTTTTTTTTAATGTTCTAAATATTTATGATATGCCTAATCTTTTTTGATAATATTGATCAGGGCCTGTGCAGGTCTGATATGTTGGCAGGGCTGTGGGAGGCTCTTTCCACACTCAGTTGCTCCAGAGAGCCAGCTGTCTTCTCTCCCTCCTTCATTTTTTCCCTACTTCCCCTTTCCTTTTCTTTTGCCCTTCATTCTTCAAATACTTATGCACCAAATTTAGGGCATGACAGGGTCAGAGAGATGAGTAAAGCCCAAGTTCCTGACTTCAAGGAACTAACAGTTTAGATTCAATAGGGGTTGTCTGTGGCACAGATAAGTAAACAGTCAGTTTTAATAGAGCCTAGTTATTGCTATCCCAGAAATAATATAAGGTGCTAGGAGAGCTACTACGAGAGGCATTTAACACAAAGGGGGGTAGTGGTCTAGGTGAGGAATGGGAGAGCTTTGGGGAAAATCTTCCTGAGAAAGGCAAAATCTGATTCAGCCTGGGGACTAGAAGCTGAATTAGCTGGATCTGGGTGGGAGAGATGGGCTGTTAGGCAAAGGAGAGGAAGGAAGACATGGTATATAGCGATGCATGTTAACATGTTGGAAGATCGAGCAAGGAGGTGGTGTTTGGCATATTGAGAAGACATAAGTCAATTAAGGAACAAACAGGCCAGTCAGCAAAGGCCTTTATAGTCCATGTGAAGGAGTTTGCAATTTTCTCAAAAAACTTTGAAGAGCTGTTAGGTTTAGGGACTTTAAGCAGGAAAATGGCAGGACCTCATTTGAGTTCTAGATAGAATCTTCCCAGCACTGTGGAAAATAGATTTGAAAGAGCTAAGATTGAGCAAGGAGG
>NW_007727275.1:240802-241529 GCF_000696425.1 Galeopterus variegatus | reverse complement strand
GATAGAATCTTCCCAGCACTGTGGAAAATAGATTTGAAAGAGCTAAGATTGAGCAAGGAGGCTAGTTGTAAGGATATTACAGCAAAGTACATGAGAAATCAGAGCCTGAGCTAAGAAGCCAGTGTCACCCCGGGTTGAGTGAAGTGGATAGAATGGAGAAATGCACTTCTTAGAAGTTGTCTGCTTAGATTTGGAAAGTGAGGAATGAGGAGAAGCCTCAGGATGACATTCACTGATTAGACTGGGGCAACTGAGAGGTGATGAAGCCAGTCACTGAGATAAGTGACTAAAGGTATGGAGTTGGTAAATTCACTTCTCAACCTTTGAATGTGAGCTGCCTGTAGAGTATTTAAGTGGAAACATCTATAGAGTCTGGAGCTCAAAGACATATGGAATAGAAAAATAGATTTGGCATGAGCATATACACTGTAGTTGGAGATCTGGGATTATATGCAGCATGCAGGACAAGGGTGCGATGAGAATAAGCCAAAGACAAAAGGCTTTGGTGCATCAACATCTACAGGGTGATTATACTTTGCAGTTGGCAGGTGGGGAGAAACACTGTGAGTTTGCTGTCACAATATCCAAGTGAATATGGGAATGAATATAGTCAAGTGATGAATATAACAGCCATAAACTTCAAAAGAGCAGAGTTTTGTACATGAACACGAAGGGACGAAGAACTAGGATATGGAAGAGAAGTCACCAACCAAGAAGGCTGTGGCAG
>NW_007727275.1:232607-240171 GCF_000696425.1 Galeopterus variegatus | reverse complement strand
CACGAAGGGACGAAGAACTAGGATATGGAAGAGAAGTCACCAACCAAGAAGGCTGTGGCAGAAACTCTATTTCTGAGGAGAGCCAGGTTTTACTTAAAGAATACAGGTGCATGGAGCATACAGAGAAAGGTTAATAAAGATGAGTTTGATTTAAGTAGAATGAAGCTCTAAGGTAAACAGAAATAGTTGATTGTGAAAGGAACAGTAAGGGAATGGATTTTGAAGTAGCACTGCAGTATAGAAGTGACAGTCCAGGAAGAAGGATGGTCAGAGAGATGAGCATTTGACAGTGACCAAGGTTGCCAGTAGAAGTTTGATATACAGATACTTCTAGCAGGTCCAGGCTGAGGTGGAGTTTAGTGCATTTTGACATTAGCAGTTTGAGCCTTGATGTCTCGGCACGGAGGACTTCCTTCCTGGCATCAGAGGCTTGGTTTGATCAAATGCTCTTGGGACTAGATTGAACTAGATGAGTTCCCTAGATTCCTTGTTGAGAAGCTAACACAGCGTGGCTCCAGACAGTCTCGTTCTGCCTCTGCTGCTCCCCAGCTCCTTAGGGATGAGAATTTTTCATATCCATGGTGCACTTGAAAGGAGAAAAACTAACCTTTCTTGAACACCTACTATATTCCTGAAATTTTGAACCTCTTGTATTACCCCAATTATTTTACAGTTAAAAAAAATAGATTCAGGAGGTGTATGTAACATACTCAGAGCCATATGGTGGCTATGAGGTCACAGGGCAGAAATGACAGATTGGTTACATCCTGTCCTAAAGCTTGTTCATTCTCATTTTCCTTCTGGGTAGACAGACAGCATTCAAGGATTACCCGAATTTCCTGAATGCCTTGAGAATCGCTCAGAACGTCTTAGAGCACAAATGTACAGCACTAGAACTGAGTTACTAAAACTTAACCTCTAGAAGGTCAGAATTCTGGACCAAGGTATAAGGCATCCTCACACTTGTGGGAATTGTTATTATTAAAGAGCCTAATGGCTCATGATCAGCCCATCTCTCCACTGTTAACTCACTGAACATTTCTTAAGTGACTATTTTGTTCTGGAGCTATACTAGCTATTCTAGATGTGAAGATAATAACAATATTAACATGATTTGTTACAATTAGCATTTATTAAACAGTTACTAAAAACCAAGCATTGTTAAAAATGCTGTACATGTTTTAACTCATTGAATCCTCTTGGCTACCATATGAAGTAGGTACCATTATGACCCTTATTTTAGAGAAGAGGAAACTGAGAAACATAGACCTGAAGAATCTTGCAAAAGGTAAGCAGCCATTAAGTGGTGGAATGTCGATTAAGGTCAAGGCAGTCTCACAACAGATCTGGCACTTACAGTAAGACACAAAGAAAAACAAAGCAATGCATTCAGTGCTATTGTTAAGAAGCCTGATCAAAGTAGAAAAGGAACAGAGAAAGCTCAGCCCTTACATTGGCCTAGAGAGGTTAGCAGAGACTCTGAGAAGGTGATAGTTTCATCTAATTCTTGAAAGTTGAGCAGATATTTGATAGGTAGACAAGGAAGGAGTCAAAAAGCATTCAAAACGGAAGAATAAAGCACATACAAAGTATGAGAACACTTCTGTGTGCAGCATATTTAGGTAATTTCAAGCCTTCAGTTTTACAGGATTTCAGGTTGGGGAGCAATGGCATTGCCTCTTGTTAAATTTGTGAACACATGAAATAAAGATAATTAATTGGATGCTTACTTAATAACATCATACCTTTATCCATCTCTCCCGTACAGCGGCTTCCATAATTTTCTATTATGTTATTCTGGTACAGGTTTAATCATCTTAGTTGAAAAACTGGTATTTAAGAAGAAGAGTCCTTGCCGTTCCTGCCACTGTGGCAGGTTAGTTATCACCAGAAGACAAAATAATCACAATAGTTATAAAAATAGAAGTTAAAATTTATTGCCTGCTTATTATGTTCAGGTACTGTGCTTTTATTAATTATTTATGTTCAATATAATAACAACTATATCAGATGAGTACATTACTATCTAAATCTATAGATTAAAAAATTGAGGCTTAGAGAGATTATATAAATTGCCAGTGTTATATGACAAGAACTGACAGAGCCAAGAACTTGAATCAAATCCATTCAACTTTGAAGCTTATTCTTTTAAAAGATGGCCCTGAATTTACTTTACCATCCCATGGAAGTATTTTTATTGAAGCCCAATTTTATATTTTGTCTGTCGGCTTTTTTAGAGGGTTGACATTCTAAAAAGTTGCTTTTGTTAAAGCCTTTGTTCATTAGGTGGTTCGGTGCTCTGTACATAAAAAAAAAGTAGGGAAAGATAAAACACTAATATAGCAAATTAGGAATGAGAAAAGAGAAGCAATAATAGGTACAGTGGAAATTAAGGTAACAATCAAAGAATAGTAAGTAAAATTCTATGCTGATAAATTTATTAATTTAGATAAAATGGATGCCATCTAGAAAAATACAGAAAATACAGGTAAACCTAAGTTTACCAGAGAAGGAATAGAAACTCTAAATAAATAACCACAGAAAAGGAAAATATAAAAGTTGTTAAAGAATCATCACATAAAATAATGACAGGTCTGGATGGTTTTTATAGAAAAACCATTAAGCACAAAACATTTCTATGCTACTACAACAATCCCAGAGCATAAAAAGGAAAAAATTCTCAAATACACACACACACACACACACACACATATATATTTACAAATCCAATTAGTAAAAATTTATGACACAGCAAAGAAAAATAAAACCACAGACTAACTAAAATTTTCAATATTTATTTCAAAATTTTAAGCAATTAAGGAATATCTTGAGGAGTTCTGGACAAGATGGTGGAATAGATGGTCCCCAGTGTCACTCTCTCCCACAAATCAACCAATTTACAACTATAAAAATGTAACATTAGCCAAGCTGGGTCTGCTGGAGCTCAGGGGAAGAGGAGGAGAGACCTATGGAGCTAATGAAGGTGGGAGAAGGCTTGATGAAAGAAAAAACTGCTCAGAGCGTTTCCGGCCACGGCTGCTTTAAGGCTGGAGCTGCTAAGTGCATGGAGCAGGAGCTGGCAGAAGCTGCAGCTGTTTCCTTCTGATGGAGTTGCTTGGAGGAAGCAGGGGAGAAGGGGGCCTTGTTGGCCCCCAGGACAGCAAGACCACTAATAGGTTCCCCGTTGATCCACGCGGGAGCAAGGAGCCAGAACAGCTGAGACAGTGGAGCCATTCAGAGACGGGTGAGTCATCACAAGGGACCAGAGCACAGCCCCATCCCATGGGAAGTGTTTGGAGCATGGGCAGTGGGGGAGACGGGCCCACTGGGAGAACACTGGGACACAGCAAGGAAAGCCAATCTGTCCCCCAATCAGCACAGGGCCACTCAGAGGCAACTGGTCAGGAATGCAGAATTGCATGGGGTGCAGTTTGATGAAAAAACTCAGGCCCAGAACAGAGTTTCTACACAACCCAGGTACACTGGGTCTCTGGAGAGCTGGAAGTACCTATAAGGTCAACCATTAAACCCTGAGCTGCACAAAAAGCCTTCCCTAGGGAAACAGCAGCAAAGCAGCAATTTAGCTCAACCACACAGCTCAAGTACTGGTTCCCACAGGAAGTTCCCCCATATTAGAAGTAAGCAAAGGACAAAAAATTAGTTCCAGCACAGGCACACCACCAGGGCCTCATCCCCCGCCCACACCCAGGCACACTGCCAGAACCTTGGGGCCCCATCTGGAGGCCTGCATCATGGAGCTGGGGACCAGACCCCCTCCTACAACCAAGCATACCACCAGCACCAAGGAGCATGCCCAAAATGTCACCTCCATATGGAGCATGCCAAAAATGTCACCTCTATAACCATGGCTGCTGCAAAAGTGGCTAGATATCACAACCACCATGCACATGGTCCAGCAGCCACTGGAGTGCATTGACAAAGGAGAGTCACCAGCAGAGACCAAAGAAAAGAAGAGGATGTCTTTCTCCACAAAGCCAATTCCAGAGAGATAGAAGAAGCATCTACTCTATGATAATATTGGGGGACCTGAACACACCTTTCAGCATTGGACAGATCATCTAGGCAACAAATCAACAGAGTAACTATTACTCTTTCAGATGAAGAGAAGAAATCTAGGGTTATCAGTGGCAGGCGGGGGGAGAGAGAGGGGGGTTGGGAGAGATTGGACAAGGGGCATAAAGAGTAAGTACAATTTGTAACAATATATATACTAGTAATATTGGTTTGATCAACATATGTCAGCATTGAATCCCAAAAATATGTACAATCAATTATGATTCAATTAAAAAAAGGAATATCTTGAAAAATATACAAATATGTAATTTAATTTGCCATAATAATGATTAGGAGAAGGAAGAATATAATCAAGTTAACAGATGTTAGAGGACTATAAAATAAAGTACCAATTCCTGATAAAGAAAAATGAACTTTTGTGAAAGTGTATATACATACTTTATTTACATTATTTAAAAATATAAATCTTAAAGCAATAAGGACCACTATGCTTAGTAGTGAAAAACTTGAAGCTGTTCCAATCAAGTTAGAAATAAGACTAAAATGCATTAATTTAACATTGCTCTAATGTAATTAAACAAGAAAGCAAAATAGAAGATTATAAATTAGAAAACAATATACGTGGTTTCATTCTGTGAATATATCCCATGATAATCACTGAAAAATTATCAGCATCATTACTACTTCCTAACATTTATTGAGCACTTAAAATCGCTGTGAAAATTACACCATATATATTCTCATATTTAATCCTCCTAATAGTCTTGTGAGGTAGATATCATTAAAATGACAATTTCGTATGTGGGGAAAATAGGATAATTTAGTCAGGCTCCCTCCACATTTCTTGTAAACTTGTTGTGTGTGGGTGGAGTTAGTGTGCATGTGCACCCATGTATCTTTCTAGTTATTGCTTTTATGTGTTCTTGAGTTTGTGAAGCAGAGCTGGCGTCTAAGTGTCTGAAAATAGAGCATGTTTACTCTGCTGGCAGCTGCTCAGTTTCAGGGTTTTCTTTGGACTTTGCCAGTAGCAGTTGAGTTTTTGAGTTTCTCTGTGGACTGCTTAGCTCTCAGGCATGTGTGCTGAATAAAGACTATTCCTACTTCAACCAAGGCTCCAAGGACCTTTTTGTCTGGTTACCTAGCTCATAGACCTGCATGTGAAGGGTTTGTGAATGGGCTCGAGGGGTCTGTGAGCACCAGAGACCCAGCCCTAGCTCTACATTGTAGATAAGGATATTGAAGCTTAGAGATTTACTTGAGGCTTCAGAAGGCACACAGTGCATCGTGTCAGAGCCAGTTTCAAACCCATGGCTGCCTGTCTGACTCAGAACTATGCCTTCAGTGCAGAGCAATACACCTGGAACAAGAGAGTTCTGTAAGATGGTCAGTAGGGGACAAATACATATAGTTTAGCTAATACATAACATCTATATCTGGGAAGTGTAATAGGAAAAGTGTCACTTTTTATGATAGCAGTAACAGTGGTAAAAAACAAATGAACAAACTAAAACAAAGGTAATAAAAAACCCGTGAGATAACTTAACCAAACATGTTATATGAAATCAACAATTAAACTCCACTGAGGTATGTAAAGGGTGACTTAAATGGGAAGATATATATTGTGCTTGGATAGGAAACCACAATGATGTCAATATTTCCTAAATTATTCTATAATCCAACATAATTCAATCAAAATGCTAATGGCTCCATTTCCTAGTTTACCTGGAAGAAAAAAATAATAATCCTCAAGAAAATTATTGAAAAGAAATGTAATAATGGGGAACTTGCCATTCCCAGTATTGTAGGCAGTTTGAATTTTCCTTCCCTGCTGATTTATGCAATGGCGTATTATCTAATCATGAGAAAGTGTGATGTATTATCAATAGTATTGACCTGGAAATATGCATATAATTAATTGAACAAAAAACTGAATAAAAATAGCATGTAGAAAATAAAATTATTTATGTAAATGGATGTATATCTATAATTATTTGTACACATAGAATTCTGGAAGGATGTGTACCAAAATGTTGGTGAATGTTATTGAATAGTGATACTCTGGTGGGTGGTGGTTTGCTTTCTTCTGGATACTTTTTGTATTGTTTGCATTTTATACAACAGACATGTATTAACTTTGTGAAGAGAAAAAAGATAAGTAAAAAGGTAAATCAATTATTCGGTAAATAGCGTTAGATCCAAATGTATGAGATCAAGGATTGTCTGTCTGCCTTGGAAGAGGGAGGGTCTGGAGAGTGGTAGTAAGCATTCTTTTCCATCAGGTGCATTTTATCACAGTAATTGGCACTTTGCTAAGCCCATTAAACACCTTGTTGATTGGTCCAATAACCCCTAACTAGAATACCATGTGTTTGTTATCAAAATAATGCTAGGACAAAATAGTCACGTTTTTTTTTTTTTTGTTTTGTTTTTAGATGATTGGTATATGTTATTTGACTGCACTATTGTGCTACTCATCCTGCTTTTTTTTTTTTTTGCAGGATTAAGCCTGTGTTTCTAAGAAATAATAGTCTGCTTTTAAGTTTCTTGGCTTTATGGGCTTGNTATATGTTATTTGACTGCACTATTGTGCTACTCATCCTGCCTTTTTTTTTTTTGCAGGTTTAAGCCTGTGTTTCTAAGAAATAATAGTCTGCTTTTAAGTTTCTTGGCTTTATGGGCTTGAATTCAAAGCCATATGTGATACTATAATGAACTTTACAGCTGTTAGTTAAGAATTCTTGGATAAGGCCAGTGTGTTTAAAAGATAGGAAAAACGAAGAAGGAAAAATATTTATCTAAATGTAAAATAAGAGGTGTTAAGATGATGTGAAACTGCAGAAAATTTTAGGAAAGTTATTCAAGCTTTAGGGGTGGTTTCCTCCCTGGGGAACCACATATGAAGTAGAGTAAGGTGTTTTGTCACTCTAACTGAAAGGAAAAATCCTGGCCCAAGCGCAAAATAAGACACACCAGGAGACAGGGACTCAACCAAAGTGTATTAGGCAGGCAAAATGAACAAGCGGGCTGCCCTCTCGAAAGTGGGAGGTGGGCTGGGCCAGGGCTTTTCCTTTCACCACTCTTTTTGTTGTTTTTTTACTCTGTTGATTGTTTCTTTTGCTGTGCAGAAGCTTTTTAGTTTGATATAATCCTATTTGTTTATTTTACCTTTAGTTGCCTGTGCTTTTGGGGTCCTATTCATGAATTCTGTACCCACTCTTATTTCCTGGAGAGTTTCCCCTATGTTTTCTTTAAGGAGTTTTATTGTTTCAGGGTGTATATTTAATTCTTTAATCCATTTTGAGTTTATTTTGGTATATGGTGAAAGATACGGGTCTAGTTTCATTCTCCCACATATGATTATCCAGTTTTCCCAGCACCATTTGTTGAAAAGGCAGTCTCTTCCCCAGTGTGTAGACTTGTCGCCTTTGTCAAAGATCAGATGGCTATAGGCATATAGGTTAATTTCTCGATTCTCTATTCTGTTCCATTGATCCATGTGTCTGTTTTTATGCCAGTACCATGCTGTTTT
>NW_007727275.1:229099-230978 GCF_000696425.1 Galeopterus variegatus | reverse complement strand
AGTATTTTATTGAGGATTCTTGCATCTATATTCATCAAGGATATTGGCCTGTAGTTTTCTATTTTTGATGTATTTTTATCTGGTTTTGGTATCAGGGTGATATTTGCCTCATAGAATGAGTTTGGGAGAATGACTTCTGTTTTAATCTTTTGGAACAGTTTGTAGAGAATTTGTATCAGTTCCTCTTTGAAGGTTTGGTAGAACTCTGCAGTGAACGTGTCTGGTCCTGGGCTTTTCTTTCTTGGGAGCCTTCTGATAACAGCTTCAATCTCTTTTGTTGTTATTGGTCTGTTCAGATATTCTATATCTTCCTGCCTCAGTTTTGGTAGCCTGTATGCATCCAGAAATTTATCCATTTCCTCCAGACTTTCAAATTTGTTGGCATATAGATGTTTATAGTAGTCTCTAATGATTCCTTGTATTTCTGAGGTGTCTGTTGTAATATCACCTTTTTCATTTCTAATTTTTGTTATTTGGGTCTTCTCTCTTAGTCTTCTTAAAGGTTTGTTGATTTTATTAATCTTTTCAAAGAACCAATTTTTTTGTTTCATTGATCTTTTGTATTGTCTTTCATGTTTCTATTTCATTTAGTTCTGCTCTGATCTTAATTATTTCTTTCCACCTACTAACTTTAGGTTTGGATTGTTCTTGTTTTTCTAGATCTTTAAGATGAAGTGTTATGTTATTTATTTGCCATCTTTTCATTCTTCTGAAGTAAGCATTTAATGCAATAAATTTCCCCCTTAAAACTGCTTTTGCAGTATCCCACAGGTTTTGGTATGATGTATCATTGTTTTCATTAGTTTCAATAAATTTTTTGATTTCTTGTTTAATTTCTTCTTGAATCCACATGTCATTAAGTAGAATGTTGTTTAATTTCCATAAGTTTGTATAGTTTTCAGGGTTTCATTTATTAATGATTTCTAATTTTAATCCATTGTGATCTGAAAAAATACATGGAATAATTCTAATCTTTTTGAATTTGTTAAGACTTGCTTTTTGACCTAACATGTGATCTATCCTGGAGAACATTCCATGTGCTGATGAGAAGAATGAATATTCTGAGATTGTTGTGTGGCATGTTGTGTAGATATCTGCCAAATCCAATTGGTCTAAAGTATTGTTTAGGTCTTGTGTTTCTCTGTTGATTCTTTGCCTAGATGATCTGTCCAATGATGAGAGTGGGGTGTTTAGCTCCCCCACTATTATGGTGTTAGTGTCTATTTCTTTCTTTAGATCTAATATTGTTTGCTTTGTAAATCTGGCTGCTCCAACATTAGGTGTGTATATATTTATGATGGTTATGTCTTCTTGATGGATAGATCTTTTTATCATTATATATTGGCCATCTTTATCTCTTTTAATGGTTTTTGTTTTAAGTCTATTTTATCTGATGTAAGAATAGCTACTCCAGCTTGTTTTCCATTTCTACTTGCATGATATATCTTTTTCCATACTTTCACTCTTAGTCCATGTGTGTCTTTACAGGTCAAGTGAGTCTCTTGGAGACAGCATATTGTTGGGTCCATCTTTTTAATCCAGTCAGTCAGTCTGTGTCTTTTGAATGGGGAACTTAGTCCCTTTACATTCAGAGTTATTATTGAAAGGTGTTGATTTACTCCTAACATTATATGGATTTTTGTTTAGATGTCTTAAGTATCTTTTGTTCCTTTCTTCCAAATTTTCCATTTGTCTTCTGTATTTGTTGGTTTCTTGGGGTGACAGATAAACTATTTTTTCTCTCTTTTGTCAGCATTTTTGTTTTGCTTTTAGGTATTGTTCTTTCTTTTGCATTCATGGTAGTGATGGCTGTTTTCGTGGTATCAAACCCAGTACTTCCTTGAGAATTTCTTGTAGGGCTGGTCATGTGGTAGTGAAC
>NW_007727275.1:220124-228745 GCF_000696425.1 Galeopterus variegatus | reverse complement strand
TATTCATGGTAGTGATGGCTGTTTTCGTGGTATCAAACCCAGTGGTAGTGGTCATGTGGTAGTGAACTCCTGCAGTTTTTGTTTGTCTGAGAAATATACTATTTGTCCTTCATTTTGGGAGGATAACCTTGCTGGGTAAAGTATTCTGGGCTGGCAATTTTTGTTCTTTAGTGTTTTGAATATATCATCCTATTATTTTCTGGCTTTTAGAGTTTCTGATGAAATGTCTGATGTTATTCTGATTGGGGCTCCCTTATAAGTGACTTGCCACTTCTGTCTTGCAGCTTTTAAGATTCTGTCTTTGTCTTTGATTTTTGTCAGTTTGATTATCACATATCTTGGAGAGGACCTTTTTGGGTTGAACGTGTTTGGTGATCTTTGGGCTTCCTTAATCTGGAGATCTGTGACTTTCCCTATACCTGGGAAGTTTTCTGCTATTATTTCATTGAGTATGTTTTCAATGCCATTTCCTTTTTCCTCCCCTTCTGGAATATCCATGATTTGGATATTTGAGCACTTAAGGTTGTCAGTTGTCTCTCTTCAATTTCCTTTCATTTTTTGGATTCTTTAATTTTCTTTTTTCTGGTCTGCCTGTGATAATTCAAACAGCCTATCTTTGAGGTCAGAAATTCTCTCATCTGCTTGTTCAAGTCTGCTGGTTAAACTCTCTGTTGTATTTTTTATTTCACCGAATGAATCCTTCAGTTCCACAAGCTCAGCTACATTCTTTTTCAAGGCATTGATTTCTTTGTACATTTCTTCTTTCAGATCCTGTATTTCTTTTCTCATTTCATTATGTCATTTCACTGAGTTTTCTTGTATCTCATTTAGTTTCCTTAGAATAGTTATTCTAAATTCCTTGTCTGTCATTTCAAAGACTTCCCGTTTTATAGGATCTAGCACTTGAAAGTTATTAATTTCCTTTGGTGGTGATGTACTTTCTTGATTTTTCATATTTCTGGTTTCTTTCCTTTGGTGTTTTGTCCTTGTGGCTGGGGGTATCACAGTTCACTCATTTCACCCTGATACCTGGATTGGATCCTGAAGGGTCTGCTGCTTCTGGACAACAGAAATTAGCCTGGACCGGAAGTCCCACCCCACCTGCCTTCACTGGCTGGTCGGGTAGCATGGAAGTCCAGAGCCTCTTAAGTGGCTCATGGAGACAGATGGCCTGGGCCGGGTAGATAATATGAACTACTTAGGGATACCCTCAATCTGTTTTATTCTATATATCTTATTAGCTGCTGTTAATTATCTTAATAATTCACTTTTACCATATACGCTTAGCCCAAATACATGTATACAATATTCTCCATTAATGAAAACCTTTACCATTTTCAGAACAATTTCACATTTATTATCTATTGGATCCTCACAAAAACACTTTTGAAGACTGGGAAAATACTGTTAGTCCTGTTAGGATGTGCATATAATTATCATTATTAATAATTCTAAACTTTATAGTTTAAAAAAATAAAGGAAGAAAACTCTTCCATAATCTCACTATAACTATTCCCATATGTTTTAATGCTGTTCAAGTATTTACCATATGTGTATGTAATATGCAGGAAGATGTAGTCTAGTTCATGTATTCAACAAATATTTCTTTTTGGCTATAATTTTCTAGGTACTAGGAATGTAGAAGAACAAAAGACAGGTCATGATTCCGTCTTCATGGAGGTTACATTCTAGGAAGTAAAATAGTGTGCAGATTCATAAATATTTATTATGTTAGGTAATGATAGGTGCTTTGAAGAAAAATGGAGGCAGAGGATACAAAGTGAAGGGGTGTTCTATTTTATAAAGTGTGGTCAGGAAGTGATTCACTGATGGGCTAACATTTTTGCAGAAACCTGAGTGAAGTGAGAGTTTGAACCCTGTGATATGGGGCATGAGGGGCATTTTAGGCAGAGGGAACAGCATGTGCAAAGGCCCTGAGACAGGTGTCTTCAAGAAAAATCAAGAAGGCCCATATGGTTGGAGAGGACTGTACGTTGACAACATTGCTAACGGGAACTATTTACATATCCCCCCCATGCTAAGCATCGAGGAAACCCATGGTGTACTCTGCTGGCTGATATAAAAATGCTTAAAAGAACCACATTGCATGAGGGGGCTGCAGAGAGTGTGTCTTGGCGTCATGGAGGGTAAGTGGACTTCTGTTTCTGATTCTAATACAAGGGTCAAATGAACCAGGTGGGACCAAGCAAATCTCAGCAGATAGGGGCAGAGAATTCTCAGTGACTAATTGGATCAAGCTTGATTGATTACCTTCCCATTGCAGGGGAAGGTAATTTAGCCTCCTGAGAATGTAGATTCCCCTGGGAGAGAAGCAAGAAGAATGAGGAAGAGAATAATTAAAAATTCAATGAGTTTATATAATGAAATATTTGAGTTACTAACACCCCCAAAAAGACTGGTTGACCCTAAAAAGGACCAAATTCCCTTGAAAGTATTTGAAAGATTGTTTTATCTGCTGTGTAGAAATGGAAACGAGACAGGATGACATTATCTTTGGATTTTAAATGTGCATTTTTTTTGTACATCTAAGTTATAGTGTGCAAATTTCAACTTTTGCTGTGTAGTAAATTTGGNACTGTGTAGAAATGGAAACGAGACAGGATGACATTATCTTTGGATTTTAAATGTGCATTTTTTTTTGTACATCTAAGTTATAGTGTGCAAATTTCAACTTTTGCTGTGTAGTAAATTTGGCATACTATGCAGTAAAAGACATATCATAAGGCTTACAAACTTCCATGAGTCGAAACTGATTAATTTGTAGCTTTTAAATCACAAACCATTCTCAAGAGAGATTTTCGAAATTTCCACAACTCTTCTTTATTTTTATGTCTCTGAAAATTTTTACTCCTAACATATTGTGGTCAAATTATGCTTCAAATTCCTCCCAGGGCACCCCTAATGCATCGCTGTAAATCCTTCAGTTTCTAGAATTTAGCATCATCTGCCTTGGTTGCCGTATCTCTCTAGTGTCTGCCCCAGCTCACTGGTCCCGGATCTTGAGGTGGCTGCCTACATATCTTGAGCCTGTCCAAGCTAATATCAATATATCATTCATGGACCTGCCTTTCCCTCTCAAAGCATAATCTAACTTTTAAAAAAAAGTTCATATCTGAAGGCATGAGCTCATATTCCATCTTCAGTCTGGGACATCTACTCTCATGTTTTACATGGCTACCCCCACATCCCCCACCTTGCTTCTCTAGGGCTGATAAATCATTTGCTCTTGTTTTCTGAGACGGTGTTCTAAGTCCATTCCTGCTTTTGGTACATTCACTTTTGCCCCCTAGAAACATTTTTCTAAAAGTATAGTGTCTATGGTAGATTTTGTGTCATTGGTTCAGTTCTAGGGTATGACTGGTTTGGGGAGCTGCTAAACAATTTGCTTAGTGATTTATTTCTCATTGCAGTTTGAAACAGGTTTAGTGGCTCTCTTCAAGGCAGTCACTCAGGAATCCTAGCCCTTTCCATTAGTGTGACTATGTTATCTCAGACTCCTTTGGTCCCAGCCATGTAGATAAAGCAGAGTGTGAGCAAGAGACATTTTTGGGGTCAGGAGTAGAAGCAGCATGCAATCAATTCCATCCACATGTGCATGGACCTACCTTTCTTCTCAAGAGGTGATTTAACCTTTTAGAGAAAGTACATACCTGAAGAAAGGCTGGGAAATACAGAGCAACAGATACCTGTGGGTAAAAACTAACAGTGTCTGCGATCATCTGTCCTTCTGGACACCAAATATCAGGTGGCTTTCACCTCTACACACAGAGAACATACTAACCCCACCCTCAAGGGAAACAACTTGAAATTCCAACCAATCACTACATCCCACTCAATGTTCAGGACATCAGGACTCTATAGTCCTTTTTGTCAAGCCCAAATATGTCTCCTCTTTTTTTTTAATGAATAATAAATTTTATTTCAAAATGTAAAGGTCGCTAAACGTGTACATGTTTAAACAATACAATTTACAATTTCATTAATTTTTTTCTTTTTGCATATAAATCATTACAATAGATAATCTATACCATACAAAATACATGCAGAGTTTTTTCCGAGCATGCCAAGGCTAGATAGGGAACTATGCCATAGTAGTACTTCACAGTAGTGATTCAGGAAAGATGAAACGGCCTGCAGAAGTAAGGTGGGGGGCTGGTTAGAAAAAAAAAAAAGCAAGTTTCTATAGAAAAGGAAAACATGAGCTCGATGGAAATGGTCTTGGACCCTTGAATTTTGCTGTGGGTTTTTGGCAAATGATTCCAGAGAAGCCTTAGCAATGGCTTTGGATGGGAAGGGGTCACCTTTTCGCACCTGACCCCGGGCACTTGAGACCCCAAGGTATGCACTCAATGCACCCACACGAGCGATTCCCAGTCACCAAGGAGCCATCACAAGCCCCATACCTGACTGCTTTCTAAAGGAGTGTGCACAGCGGCCTGTCAAAAGGTATTCCAGGAAGACACTAGGGAAACAGGACCCCAAGCCCAGGAGAAAGCTGCTCCTGAGCATCCATTCCAGGACTTCCTCCCTCTGCTCCACCCCCTCCCCTGGAACATATGACTTGCAAGGTGGGGAACACTACTTCTCTCCAATCCTGTTTATTTTAAAGTAAGGGTAGTAAAGTCTTAAAGCAGTATGAGAATGGGAGTGGCTGGGCAGGGTCAGGGGGCCACACTGCAAGTGCAGGATCTCAACAGGAGGTCAGCAGAAACCAAGTGTGGCCCTTTGTCCTACATGCACACGGGACTCCACTTTGCATCAAATTCAGCTCTTCTGACAGATGAGGGACTGATCGGGGCAGGAGGAAGAGCCTCTCCCTAAACGGTGTTCAGGCATTTATCAGTAGTAAAACTAGAGTGTGCATCCCAATTCTGGTACAAAATTCTTTGGAATGTGACTAGGACAAACCTTTGCAGCCTCAGAATGAGGAAAATTAGTCATAATTTTTTCCTCATAGGACTTGGCTGTTCATGGCGCGATCTTGATATCAAAAATCATCAGCCCACATCTCGATTTTGGCTTTGGAAAATATGATCACCAGAATTGCATATGGGAACCTTCGATAGAAAAAGATGTGAGTAACCTAGAAAGTATTTCTTACTTGTTATGTGACCAACATGCCAAACCCTTTAAATCTTCTAGCACTATGTCTTTAACTAAATGACACCTATCAGAAGTCAAAATAATGAGGTGACCGTGTGAACACAGCTACAGCCCGGAGCCTTTTATTGTTCAGATTATGTCTTGCTGTTGGGTGGCACCCCTGCCCAGCTGAGATCCTGGATGAGGTCCCTAGGCAGTGCTACGACCCTGTGCAGTTCATCTTAGCACCTGGCTCTGGCAAGAAAGAGGCCAGGTCTTTTTACACATTGGGCTGGGAGGCAAAAGACTTGAATGGAAACCCCAGTTCTGCCACTCTTCACTTGGGACCACAGAAAGCCATCAACCCTCTCTGCCAGCCCCCGCCTCTGAATCACCTTTCATTTGCCTGAGCTATGGCCAAGAATGTGGTGAGGTCTGGGGTTGCCAGTGCCATATATATTTCAAATGTGCCTCTTCTTGATCCTTTAATCTACGAACTAAAATAACAAGTCATCCCTTCCTCCCCACACCCTCAGTACCTGATATACATATAGTAATAAGGGACAGGATAAACTTAGTGGATCTCTTCTTGGGAAAAGGAAAGGAAGGAAGACCCTCAGAAGTCCCTGCTCCATAGCAATGCTGCAGTTCTGTGCAGCGAGCACTGTGAAGGCCCGCTACTTGGGGTTGGTCGGGAAAGGTCTCTGATGGGCTCTGATTCTGATCTCTAGGAAAAACTCTCCTATTCTTTTGTGTGTGTGTGTGTGTATGTGTGTGTGTGTGTGTGTGTGGCTTTTCTCTGCTCCCTGAGGGGATTTTCTTTATCCGTTATTCTCCTTGGCCATATCTGAAATGGCTGTTGGTGGCTATATAACCTTCAAAGCCTGCCTCTTGCTTGTAAAAGTTTAGGGTCCCACAAGAACTTTTAAGTCTCAATTGGTCAAGATTTTTTCCCCCCATCTGGACTCTTGGATATTTAGGAAATACATTGCTTTCAAAAACTTCATAAGTTTCTGAACTCTTTGCTTCCAGCCATTTCCATTGCCAATCGCCATATCCAAAGTTCTTTTCTAGGCATAGTCCTTAAGCTGATTTATTTCTTTGCCTCCTTATCTCATCTCTCTCTCAAGATGTTCCCTTGAGACTGAAACATTATACCTGACTGGGAATGTTACACTTTTAATGTGATTGCTCCCAAGTTAAGGCTTAGTTAAGACTTGTTTCTCAAAGTCTCTTTCCATCTTATCTCTTACTGTTTGAGGTCCAGAAATGAGTAGTTTTCCAACTCTTACTGGCCCAGTTTCTGGACTTTTAATTGTAGTTTATTTGTGCTTAAAAACCAGTCAATTATTGCCTGTGCACACGTATTTCTTATTATGTCTTGCTAAATGCAGAGAGTAAGAACCAAAACACATTATTATTCTGATGCATTTGTAACTGCTTCGCATATAGTAATAAGCCCAGTAAGGACACAGCCTGACTTCTGAGATATAGCAGATGACATTGTGACCAAGTATTTTGCCATTGCATTCCTTTGGTCCAACAATGTCAGTTTTTTCACTGCCTGCCATCTTATTTCCAAGACAATGGCACATGTTCTAAGTTTTTGTTATGGAAGCATTCTACTTCTTATACCAGGATATGTATGATTTAAAGAAATGTGATCTTGTATGATAGATAAACAGGCAGATCTCAGTGGCTTAAACATTAAAAGTAATTTATTTCTTGGTCACCTAACAATTAATAGTTTCTTATGAAGTAGCTTCTTCTCCAAGTAGTTATTTAGTATCCAGATTCCTTCCAAAAAATGTCCTTGGGATCATTCTAGTACAGGGGAAAAGAGCTGGGACTTGGACTCAGTGATGGGAGGGGGAGGGGAGAGAAAGTGTACACGGGAGGTTTTGTGGGCCAGGCCCAAAAGTGATGCAAATCATTTCCACCCACATTCTAAAACTCGACCACATGGCACACACAACTGCAAGAGAAATTAGGATGATAGGAAATGTAATCTAGCTGTTCACAGAGAAACAAGAGGAAGTTTCTACCATACCCTTCTTATGTTTTGCAAGTAATAGTGATCCACTACACTCAAACTTAATCACCTAAATAAAATGTCCTGTAGGCCATGCAAATTTTAACCTAATTTTCACTATATATTGATTTAGCTGAGGTAAGAGAAAGCCCTTTTCAAGAATCAGAGGCTATCTTAAAAAATGCTACCAATATTACAAAATCTGCATTTGACTCAATATTTACTTTTTTATAGGACACTTCTTTGAATGAAATGATCTTCCTCTGAGGCTGAATTGTATAATAATATTAACGGCAAAATACATCAAATTATCTTTTCCTCCCTGCCTTCAACCACTTTTCATAGTTTAAATTGTATACCTTTATTATCTCCTAAAGTTTCTTTTCCTAGTAAGGGAATGCCATTACTCTAACATATCTTCACTTTCTCTTTCCTTTTCCTCATTCTCTCCAGGAGAGCTGAAATCAGCTGTTTGGTAAATTTGGGAAGAAATAACCTGGGCTTGTTCAACTCAGCTCCTCCCACCTCCTTCTTGGGAGCAAGTGTCCTTGCAAGAGGACACCTTCTCTCTGCCCCCACTCCCCATGCTGTAAGTTAGAAACAGACAGTCTCTTTTCTGAGGGAGGGGGCAAGTGGTTTGCAGTTTTGAGAGTGAAGTTTACCCAGTAATGTACCATAGCAATAGTTTTACCATCTGGGGGACATTAAGAAATAAGGATCAAGCAGCAAAAAAATTGGGGGTTACAAATTACATGAGGAATGATGAAACTTTGTCTTAGAGCCAATATTTGGAGTCTTGGACTTCAATGTGTAAGCAAAGTTTTTTTTCTAAATTGGTTTATGGAGAATTTTTTACTGCTAAGGCATGGGCAAGAGGCATGGGCTAGGTAGCACAGTCTCTTACTTTGGTTGGTGTCTACAGCCTGGATTTTTATGGATTTTTAAAGTGGATTTTTATGGCAATGGGGTTACTGAAGCTTGGGAAAAGGCAGAATGATGCTGGAGGCACAAAAGGAAAGTAACCAGACGTTAGCAGGCACACACTACAGTAAAGGAAAGAGAATCCTGACAAGTCTTTAAGGCATGGTGGGTTAAACAGTACTGGTTTTCTTTAAACACAGAAGAAACTAACACCTGTAAAGCTCTATTCTCAAATCCTTAATGCTATAATTAGATAGGCAGTGCTAGATCAACTGTTCCAAATTCAATTAAGAGTCAGGGAGAAAATTTGGAAGCATTAACCCTGAATTCATATGGCTTGCTCACAGACTCAAGTAAAGTGCAATTATTGTAGGTTCACATGCAGGCACTGCCTCCACTGTGAGGAACCAGGCCTGAGAAATTTGTGGAATTAGACAGTGGAAGAAAGGCAGTGTCCTGAGGAATACAGTGGCGGGAGCACTAAAATTCATTAGGCTTCTGGGGCACATGCTGTGGTTTAAGCATCAACAGTAACTTTAGTTCACATATCTGCTGATGGTGATTC
>NW_007727275.1:216961-218354 GCF_000696425.1 Galeopterus variegatus | reverse complement strand
AGGATTTCTTAAAGAAGATATAAAGAGTGCTAATCATAAAGAAAATTTTTGATATATCTTGCTTTGTTAAAATAAAGAGCTCTTCATGAAATAATGTCGTAAAAAAAGAGACAAATAAGCCACTAACTGAGAGATAATATTGGTAACAAATAATTACTATCTGAAATATATAAAGTACTGTGACAAATCAATAAGGAAAAGACAAATGAATAGAAAACTGGGCCAAAGACAAACAGGTATTTCATTAAATAAAGCATGTATGGCCAAGAAACACATAAAAATACGTATAAAGTTTGTAGTAATCAGAGAAATTAATATTAAAATCACAATGAAAGGTCATTTTTCATGAACTCTGTTCTTGTTTTTCCTAAGAAGAGGGAAGAATTGTTGCAAACTAAGTTGATATGATATATTCCTTAAACATTATGTATAATATTTATTGTTTTATGAAAACAAGTAATAAGATTAAACATATTAATTTATTCAGCTAAAGTTTGTTGAGTGTTTTCTATGTTCCAGGAACAGTGCTTACAATGTACAGTTTTCTAACACAAATCATTTATTAATAGAAATAAGAGGTTTTACAGAAATACTCCTTAATGTTGTCATATTTAAAAGTCACTTTACTGGTTTATGTTTATTGTATTACCAAATGTGTTTCCAGAATAGTNAGGATTAACAGAATGAATATCACTGAAAAAGTAACAATTTGAGCAAAGATTTGAAGCGGTTGAGGGTATTGGTCTAGGCACAGGGAACTTATGTGTGACAGATGGCCATATGCTCACCAGTATGTTTGCATTTCTCCATGGGTACACAGGAAGAATACATTCCCAGACCTCTCCCATCTAGATGAAACTGTAATTCTGGTCAATGGTATGTGGGAGGAATCGAGTCATACATACTATGCTCTCTGATCACAATGGAATTTAGTTTAAAACTAATAGAAAAAGATAACATTCAAAATGCTTGAGTTTGGAAATTGACATGCCTTATAAATAGCTCATGGGTTAAAGAAGAAATCCTGATGAAAATTTAAAATAGCTTGAACTGAATAATAAAAGAAACAGCATAGAGAGATTTAAAGCATATGTGAACTTTGATATATTTACAGATGTAGTATTCCAAAACAGTGGGATAAAGAGGAGGAGTCAATAAATGGTTCTCGGATACTTGGTATATGAAAAGAAAAACAAATAAAATTAGATCCCCGCTTATAACGTTTAAGAAAAAATCAAGTCCAGGTTGTTTAAATACTTAAATGTCACATAAAATCCTTAAAACTTTTAGAATAAAGTATAGGAAAACATATTTTTGGCTTGAGATTAGGAAAGGATTTCTTAAAGAAGATATAAAGAGTGCTAATCATAAAGAAAATTTTTGATATATCTTG
>NW_007727275.1:212529-215967 GCF_000696425.1 Galeopterus variegatus | reverse complement strand
CAGTGAGCGGGAACCGGTCTGTATGTGGGATCTGAACCCTCGGCGGGAGTGCCGCCGCGCTACCAAGCGGCAGACTGTAGCAGTGCGTCACCGGGCCGGCCCTCAATTTTCAATTTTACCAAAAGTAGATGATGCCAGCACTGAATATTATCACTATTAAAATATTTACCATGGGTAAACAAAGGATATTAACAGGCAATTTAGAAAAGAGGAAATTCACATGACCACTAAACAAAGTTAAAAAAAATTGCAATCTCACTTGTATATAAAGAAATGCAAATTAAATAGTAGCATATATTGTTTATTAGTTTGGCAAAGATTAAAAGATGAAATCAAGTGTTGGCATGTGTCTAGGGAAATGAATAACTCCAGACACTGTTCTTAAGAGCAAAAATTGGCACAACCTTTCTGGAGGACAATTGTTTCAAAAATTTTAATGGGCAAAGTCTTTGATTCATAAATTTCATTTTAAAGAATTTTTCCTTAGGAAATTAACTATACAGTTGCACAAAGAAGTCATATAGAAAAGTGTTTCTCAAAGGATTCTTTGTATTAAGAACAAATTATAAAGAATTAAAACATCCAGCAAATATTTTGTTAAATACATTTTGTTATTTTTGTACTTTAGGACAGTAAATAGCTATTAACAATAATTGCATGGAGATTTATTTATTAACATGAAAAAAAGATAGACATTGTAGATTAAGTGAAAGAAGCAAGTTTCAGAATAGTACACATGCAATATTACATATGTATTTCTAAATGTGTGCACAAATTTATACATATAATATATGCATAGGAAATATGAGAAAGCAGATAGAGGAAAATTTAAACATTTCTGAATGTTGAAATTTTAAGTGATTTTTCATTTTGGGGGCATTTTTATTTTTAATCTTTCTTTTTTTAGATGAACATTTACTAGTTGCATGATAATTTTCATAGAAGAACACAACTTGATTTGAATGACGAAAATGGTGACCTTGTTAACTTATATTAATTGAATCCTGGTGAAGTTGAAGGATTTCCCCCAGTATTTGTTTTAGTTCTTTTTTTTTCTTTTGTGATTTGCATGCTCATATATATATATTTTTTTTTATAAATTTGTTATCTGTAGTTTGTTCTTTTCTTGTAGAATGTAGAGGTCTGCACATATTTAAATTAATAAACTTGGTTTCTCATTACAGTTGCATTTTATATTCCGTCACCTGACCACATTTACGTATGTGGTAATAAGAACCTAAGTTTGTGTAAGTCTTCATAATGTAGAAAGCATTTTCACTTATCTCAAACAGCCCCCAACAGCTACTCCAAACCATCACGGCTCAACTCTAGTCGGACTGGGCCATTCCCCCTTGTCACACTCGGCAGATAACCTGACTTCCTTCTTCACAGACTGAAACTTTCAAATTCCTTCCTGTCTCACTCCTCCACCCTTCCCACTCATAGTCGCATAAACGTTTATCTGTGTCTACATATGTCCCTATCTCCATCACACCTCCTTCAGTGGAAAGAATCATCCTTCCACCTGTGTCCTGGATCTCATCCCTGGCACCTCTTTAGTGATCTGTAACCCACAAGTAATCTCCCTTTCTCTTCTGTATGTTCCTGTTTGTTGCTTCTTTTTTCTCCATATGTAAACGTGTTAAATTTTCATCTGCCTAAAGTAAAAACAAAACTGCCCCCCACTGCAAAACCCAAATCTTTCTTTGAGCTTTTCTTAAGACGGTTAGTGACACAAAGGATCTAAGATCATTTTGGGCTCTAAGCATTAACTGAGTACTCAAAAAGAGTCTGGCACCGTACTAGTTTCTGGAGCTACATAGATGAATAAGTCACATAACTTTGAGGAGGTTACTATTGTCCTTTGTTTACTTAGGGCTCTGTATGTGATTGGCACAGATCTTACAATGGAGCTTCATTAGGTGGGGGCAGGCTCTATGAATTTTGTTAGAGGAAAACTTGAACAAAGGAAGAAATGACTAATTAATTAAGTAAAAATGCCAGATTCTGTTCAAACCTTCAGAAGTGAACTATGGGTGTCCAGGTGGCTGAGAAATGCCATCTCTCTTCTTTCCTTCACCATCAAGATTCTGAAAAGAATTGTGTGTAATTGTCACATCCATTGTGATTGGGCTTCTGTACTCTTCCTTCTCTTGGGACATTGACACTTGACCACCTCTCTCCTTCCTGAAACCCTTTTCTCCTTCCACTTCAACGTTGCTTTCCAGTCCCAGCCCCCACTCCTGGCTGCCTTTTCCTCAGTCTTTCTTCCCTATTCTCTCTTCATTCTTACCCTGGCCTATCTATGTTTTCATCTACAACTTCTACTCCTGCATATACTTTAAAAGTATTAGGAAGAAATAGATTTATTGTTGATTTAATCCACTGGAGATCTTAAGAAAACTGATGATAAGAGAAATGAAAGGAGTGTCTTTGCCAAGATCTCATGTTTGGTAAAAACTGGAAAGATCCAAAACTCAACCTGGATTTCCTAACTTCCAATCTCATCCAGATTTTCCTATGCAATCCTTCTGAAAATAGTTTTGGAACCATCCCATCCCTCCATCCACTAAGATGTTACATCAGGAATATCTGAGTGGGTATTGTCATCTTCCATCAGCTCGCTTTCCCTTTCTTTTTTTTTTAATTTGATTTTTTAAAATCACCTGTAGGGATAAAAATGTGCTCTAGATGCCATGATGATTCAAAGATAAAGTTGTTAATACAAGTGAGAATAACTTAAAACAATGCAATGCGCAACATGGAGAAACAAATATTCAAAAAAAAGCTAATATAGCCCAATGTCACAACCAAATATATGCACATACAGACATATACATGTATATACATATGTATATCTGTGCAGAATGCTTTCGAAGAGCTACATGGTTGAGCACTGAGAAAGGGCAGGATGCCAGAGCTGTGTTTTGGATGCTCTGTGATACTGCTGGTCCTATGCCTCACCAACAAATCCCTTACCCAGTCTACTATCCTGCTCTGCTCTTCTGATTCTTGTCTGGTTTGTTGAAGACTCTCTATGAAGCCTATGACTATTGCATGTGCAAGGGAGGAATGGCCCCACTGCCCATCCAGGCACTCAGGTAGCTGGGCAGGAAGGGGCTGAGGAGCCTCTGATTCTGTGTCTCCTGCAGAAAGGCTGAAGGAGGGATGAGGCCAGCTCTGGTCAAGAGGGTGCAGCCAGTAAAGTCCTAGGAGGGTCTTCTCGTTGGAGGTCTCTGCCTGTGATGTTATCATCTTCCTGCCAGATAAACCTGGGCCCATTTGAACTATAACAAGTAGGCTTTGCCAAATGTGTGTGATATGCATGTGAGTGTGTGTGAATTTAATTCTTTGGGAATATAACTTGATCTATTTGCATGTAACATGTAAAATTCGATTATTTGGGGCCTCTAACTTTTAAATACATTTCTAGGAAAG
>NW_007727275.1:208895-212068 GCF_000696425.1 Galeopterus variegatus | reverse complement strand
GGGCCCATTTGAACTATAACAAGTAGGCTTTGCCAAATGTGTGTGATATGCATGTGAGTGTGTGTGAATTTAATTCTTTGGGAATATAACTTGATCTATTTGCATGTAACATGTAAAATTCGATTATTTGGGGCCTCTAACTTTTAAATACATTTCTAGGAAAGCAAACACACAGAAAGAGGACTTTCTGTACATACAAAGAACAAAAAACCTGGAAAGCATTTGTAGTAAAAATGGAGCAGATCGTTTCTGAGCATTATGCATGCTTATTATTTTTTTCTGTTTTACTCTTTCTGGTTTTCTGAATTTTAAAAAAATCACCGTGTATTACTTTTATAATCAGGAAACATATCATGAATATGAAACTTCAGTCTATTTGTATTAGGATCAATGGCCTCTAATCTGCAATATCTGGTAATTATTTGATTTTTATAGTGTCAGTAATTATTATTAGGAATAGATTTTTAACCCTTACTAATATTTTTTTTTGTTGATGTTCTTCAGTCATTTTTTAGTCAAATTTTTGCAGGATTTGTTTTTAAAATAAAAATTTTATGGGCTAATACTTTGGATATTGCTCAGTCAAAACACTTTATTCCATCAAATTCTCAAGCTGTTAACCAAAGAATGAAATCATGATGAGATCATTAAAAAGGCAACTTGGCACTTTAGAAACCATTCCACACACTATTTGAGAAAGACTCTTATTTATGCCAGTGAAGTCACAATGACTAATTGTTTTAAAATTGATATTATTATCATGCATTCAAATTTATCTCTAATTATATCAGCATTTGAGCATGATTAACAAATTCGATCTTGTTAGACAATTTATTGTCTTCATTTACCAGGACAGGAAAAATACAGAAAATAATTAAGTGATTTACCCAAGGACCTACATCGCGATTTTAAACATCTGAAAATGGAACTCTAGTCTCTGACATCTAATTAAGTACTCTATTTGTTAGACCATATTTCCTATCAATATGTCGTTTTCATTGAGTAATCCTTATAGAATTAATTTATTTAAAATATGCTTTGTGAACAATAAACAATTTGGCTTTATTCATACATTTCAGTTTAAATTTTGAAAATTACCATAATTTTTGAGGTAGCTCATGAGAAGAGAAAATCAGGTATGGAGAATTATTACATAATGCTAAGAAACAAATTTGAAAATTGAAATAAAAATTCCATTACAAGGTTTTTTCAAAAATTAATTTTAATTCCATCTAAGCTGATGATTCAACTTTTGTAGCAAGTGAGACATATAATGTGGAGAAAGCTCTCTCTTAGGCTGTACACATTTGCTTCTGATGTGAGCTGTCAGTGTTGCAACTTTCTTTCTTACAATATTTTGTTCCATTTTGTTTTAGTCCTGTTGAAACCATGAGGAAATAAAAAATGGAATATTTTAAAAATTAGGGTAAAGGTTGATATACATGGATATAATATTCATATTTGCTTTTGGTTACTTCACTTTTACTTTTAATAAAATGTGAAACAAGACAAAACTCTCTGGAGTATAAGCCTGTTTATTTTATTGTGCTCTGTTTAGTTATTTAAAGAAAAAAAGTTACAGAAGTGTAATCATTGCCATCTGTTGTATTTGAGTAAAATCTAGCCCAAAAGTCAAAAAAGTCATGGCAACAAATTATAAAAACAACTGCAATAATATCAACTCACTATGGTTACTGGTGAAACTTTATTTTTCTCCCAAATGAAGTAAGTTTCTCTAGAGGATTATTTTAACATTTGATTTATATCATTATTAAAGTTGCCTCCAAAATCATCAAAATCTCTAATAACCCTGTTATTTAACTCTCTGCCTGATAGGAGATTAGCAGATTTTCCTGTCACTCTGAATCAAGCCTCCTCAAAACTCCCTCTTTGGAAGATACTATTTTTAAGAACTTCTTAAGATATGATTTTAAGAAGAAATGTGCCTATATATGTGTATACATTTTTACATAGAATTAAATGGCTACCGTTAGTGGCAAATATTAAAAGCATGCAAATTTGGTCAAGTATAGGATTTTCTCTGTGGCTTAAAACATTTGTTCCTATAATGGTGCTGCCATAGGCTATGTTTTTATCATGTTTTCCCTTAGAAATTATAGTTGTAAAACATTAGTGGTCTTCAATATAGGCATGTTTTATACCAGATTGCTCTCTCTAGAGAGAATGAAGTTATATCATGGCACCAACTGGCTTTTTTTTTGCAACCAGCAGAGCTACTATTTAAAGACACTCTTTGGAATTGCAAATGTATTTACTTCTTTGGCTTTCCAAAAGGGAACTCCAATTACCTCTACCCAAGAAAAAAAGGTCTTCTGCTACATCCATACCTACACATTTTTAAATCACAGATTTAACCCCTTCTAAATGTTTCTCTAAAGGAATCACCATCAAAGTTATTGTGGACATTCAAGAATACAGCATATTTTAGAGAAATTAGCATAAATCTTACTATCAAGTGATTTAACTTTTTCTCTACTTGTATTCCAGGAGTGAAGCAACTGTATAAGTTGAAAAAATAATTTAAATTATTGATAACAAATTTTCAATTGTAATATAAAATTAATAGGACTACTTTTACTTGCCAAGAAAAGTATTGAGTTTTATAAATGAGAAAAAAAATGGGAAGTGCTTTGGCTTTTTCAACACAATATTTTATGTATACCTATTGTAAATTCTACATTAGTAAAGTTTGAATTAATATGATTTATGGTGTTGGCAGGGTTTGTGTATGTATGTGTGTGTTTGGCAGTGAAGAAAAAGACATTCATTCAACACATATCTTGTTTATTTATGTATGAGGCAATGTGCTAAGTATTGTGTGGGATTCATTACTGAGCTTTAAGGAGTTTATGGTGTAGATCAGATGGGGAAGATAACATACATACATGTAAGTAAATATAAGATCATATTTTTAATAACAAACATTATTCCTTTGACTACATTCCCCAACACTAAAACTATTTTTCAGCTATTTCTAGGGGTCCATAAATAGTTCTCATATGTAGTTAGAGGAAGGTGTCTTGGCTACAGTAGCCACATGCCATTTTTTCTTTGTCCTCTGAAACCATTTGGTTACATATACTCAAAAAAGCTAGTAGGTGACTTGTCTAGGGTAAGAAATGCCATCAAAAGCTTTATTTTTGTGTGTGTGT
>NW_007727275.1:206536-207848 GCF_000696425.1 Galeopterus variegatus | reverse complement strand
TGTGTGTGTGTACACCCTGTTGTCTCTTCATTCTCAAAGACACCAGACATTTTCTGCACTGGGATGGCTTTATGCTGCCCCTCCAAACTCTTAAGTAGCAAAGCCATTGATAACCATAGGGTTTTCCTGGGTCTGCCAAATCTGCTGTTTAATCACCAACTGAAAATGCAGTGGCAAAGAAGTGTTGCAGCTGAAGCTGCTCTGTGAGCTGTGTGAAGACACTTCATGTGCTGGGAGACCTGGTGGTTTTCAGGCTCTAAAGCTATGGTATGCAACCTCACATATGGGAAATTCTTTCTCTCCACCTTTATGGTGTGTACAGCAATAATATTCACAGTCATTTATTTTCGCTTGCCAGTAGCTCCCTCTCTCCCTGTAATTCAGACATAAATCCTCAGGAACAGGGAAGGAAAAACGTATAAAAATTACACAAACCCTCTGATAATAAGGGTGTTATCAAAGCAATCTTGTGTGCTGACCCTTATTTATCTTTCCCAAGGTAGATTGTCTTTATGCAAATGTATTACTTGTACCCACTTCACCTGTCCTGCCAACCTATCTGAACATATCTAAATTTTAAAGTGAGAGTAGTTTGTACACAACTGGGATCCCTATAGTATAAGAGTTCCCAGACAAGGAGTACAGGACTTCAGAGAGAGAAAGAACACATTTGTCTAAGGAGATTTCATAATGAAAGTAATACTTGAGCTGATATTTGAAAATTGAAAAGAAGAAATGGCCAGGTATGCATAGTTTAAAAATTTCAAGTTGTAAGTTCATGCCAACAAAACCAGTTGTGTGGCAAGTTTTAAGCAGAAGGGATTTAACATAAGGAATTAAGAGATTATAAAATGTGTGGAAGTGGGACATATAAGAGATTATAAAATGTAGGAGTGGGACCTAAGTTGGCCTTCCAAGGAAAATTCCCAGAGCATCACAGAATTGACTCACCAGAGTTTTCTCATGCTTTCTCCAAGGTTGCTATGGGCATTACTAAGTAGAAGAGCCTCATTCCAAGATTAGAAAGCTGCACCTGCCGACACTCAGGAACCTGGAGAGAGGACAGTGGAATGATTTGCAGGAAAATCTCATATCCTCACAACTTTGCTGTCCAGCAGAGGAAGTTGGCCTCTGGCTCACTGTTCCCATTCCAAAAATTGTTGGCATCGTATTTGCGTTCGGAACCCTAGCTGAAGGATAGATCAGGAAATATTTACACCATGAAAACTGGCAAAAAGTACACATCAGAGGTACCTCTACCCCAGCTGGGTTTTAAACATTGATTAGCACATCACTGCTACATTGACTCAAT
>NW_007727275.1:204514-205833 GCF_000696425.1 Galeopterus variegatus | reverse complement strand
TACCTCTACCCCAGCTGGGTTTTAAACATTGATTAGCACATCACTGCTACATTGACTCAATCCACAATATTGTCCATATTTTGCAAAGCGTATATAATATATAAATAAAAGTGCAAAATAAGATTAGAACTTTATAAATTTATAATATTAGAATTTTGATGAATTATTTGGTGTTGACAGATACAGATTACTCCTTTTTTTTGGTAGAGAATATTACAAATGAAAGCACTGGATTTTATAACACTACTTTGCATGATATATTAAGGAACGAGAGTGGAAAATTGAAATGACAGCTGGTACTGTGAATCAACCTACTTATACCATTAAATGTATTTATATGTTCCTGTTCAAGAATATCACAATTATTAATAACACATTGTTTCTGTCCTGACCCAGTTTTATGGTTTGAAGCTATCAAGAAATAAAGGTACTTTGTACATGTAATATGATGCCACAACTATTTTTTTTCTAATGTTAAAACATCATAGCATCCTGTTCAACTGCAATTAAACATATCATTAATGGTGAAGCCATTTATTTGATGAGCATAAACATTTTTAGTTTCCATTACAATGAAAATATTCTAATATTAATCTTTAAAAAAACTTGTATGTGTGTCAATAAAAAGGATTTCAATAGGTTTTTAACTTTTTCTTTATTATTAGTTAATGATAATTAGATTCATTTTTATTCACATCAAAGTAATTCTTTTTTCCTTTTAAGTTTTAAAATGTTCCAGAGTGCCTTATGGATATAGACTAAAGAAAAATCAAAATGGCTTGGTTGTATTTTTAGAATCAAGGTTAGACTTTGCATAGAAAGGATATTCTATGCTCTCATAAATCACAATTAAGGACACTGAGGAAATAGAACTTTAAAGAATAGAATTAACTATGTCCTCCATAGAGTTAACGATAAGAAGCATCTATGGTCATGTGGGCTCCTGCTATTTATTGAGCACTTTTTATTTATTTATTTATTATAATACATGTGGGGTACAACATTGATTTTCAATAATTGTGTACAATGTGTGGTGGAGACCAGTATAGTCAGCTTATTCATCATTACAATACACAATCATTCTTTGTGTCCATTGACCAAGTCCTTATTAGCTCCCCTCCCTCTCCCCTCCCCTCCCCTTTCCACCTCTAATTTTCTAAAAGTTCAACGTATTACTGTGTTTGTTGTTTCTTTCTTTCTCTCTGTCTTTCTTTATTGTTCATTTGTTTATGGATTCGGCTTATGAGAATAAATGCTGTTTCTCTTTCTGTACCTGGGTTGTTTCACTTAGAATAATTTTCTGCAGGCTCATCCACATT
>NW_007727275.1:201974-204276 GCF_000696425.1 Galeopterus variegatus | reverse complement strand
CAATCATTCTTTGTGTCCATTGACCAAGTCCTTATTAGCTCCCCTCCCTCTCCCCTCCCCTCCCCTTTCCACCTCTAATTTTCTAAAAGTTCAACGTATTACTGTGTTTGTTGTTTCTTTCTTTCTCTCTGTCTTTCTTTATTGTTCATTTGTTTATGGATTCGGCTTATGAGAATAAATGCTGTTTCTCTTTCTGTACCTGGGTTGTTTCACTTAGAATAATTTTCTGCAGGCTCATCCACATTGTTGCAAATTTTAGAATTTCATTCTTTTTTATGGCTGAGTAGGATTTTATTGATGGACACTTAGGTTGGTTCCATCACCTACGTATTGTAAATAGAGCTGCAGTAAACATGGGAGTGCAGGTATCCCCTTGACCTGATGTTTTACAGTCGTCTGGATATATCCCCAGTAGTGGGATTGCTGGATCATATGGGACCTGAACATCACCCTCTCAACATTGGACAGATCATCTAGGCAAAAAATCAACAGAGAAACACAGGATTTAAACTACACTCTGGACCAATTGGACTTGGTGGATACATATAGAACATTTTACCCCAAAACCAGAGAACATACATTCTTCTTATCAGCACATGGAACATTCTCCAAGACAGAGCACATATTAAGTCACAAATCAAGTCTTAACAAATTTTAAAAAATTGAAATCATTTCATGCATCTTCTCAGACCACAATGGATTAAAGCTAGAAATTAATAACAAACAAAACTTTGGAAATCACACAAATACTTGAAAATTAAACAACATGCTTCTGAATGACATAGGGGTTAAAGAAGAAATCAAACAGGAAATCAAAAACTTCTCGAAACTAATGATAATAATAACACATCATAGCAAAACCTACGAGATACTGCAAAAGTAGCACTAAGAGGAAAGTTTATTGCAGTAAATGCTTACATCAAGATAATAGAAAGATTTCAAATAAACAACCTAACTTTACACCTCAAGGGACTAGAAAGACAAGAATAATCCAATCTAAAAGTTAGCAGGCAGAAAGATGTAATTAAAACCAGAGCAGAACTAAATGAAATAGAGACTAAAAATATGATACAAAAGATCAATGAAACAAAAAGTTGTTTTTTCGAGCACTTTGAAGACACTATATGGATCTAGAGCTATACTCTTATCTGTACACTATACTGTGTACAGTTGAAAAAGTCACATAATTTTGGTAAGTTTAAATTTGTCCTTTTGTACCATTTAGGCCCTGAAGTGGATTGACACAACTGCTGAAAATGGAGCTTCTCTCAGGTAGGGGCAGCTTCTATGAATTATGTGGAAAATGTTTGAATGAAAGGAAAAATGGCTAATTAATCACGTAAAGATCTAAGATCATTTCAAGTCTGCAGGAGAGAATAATTGCTGTCAGTTGTAAGATCACCCTAAATGGTGAGTCTGTGTATAGGCACCCATCCTGCTGAGTACAGGATAGTGAACTGACCCTGTGAGAAGGGACTTACTCCTGACAAACTTTATAACAGGAAGTAAAGTGAGCCCTGTGAGAGAAGAGTCTATAGTCAAGGTCTGTATGGACTTGATTTTGGAGAGGTTACTTCTCTTGTTTCTGTGAAATCGTGGAGGTATGCCTGTCAACTATTACTAAACACTTGCTTGGCTCATTCTTGTTAGCATCATGATAAATGAGAAACAGTCAGCTTGTTTAGATGGGCAATTTCTCAAATTTCCCAAGTGAGAACTTGAAGCCAAGAAAGGCTGATACCCCTAAAAATAGCCTATTTCTGGTGGCATTGGCCTTTTTGATGCTGAAGTTACAAGGAAAAACAAAATAGACCAATTTCAGTGACATGAAATTCCTGTAAAGTTAACTTTACTCTTTCCTGATTTTAAAATATTTAGTTGGAAAATCTATTTGAAGAACTTTCAGATAAAGTGACTACCTGAACACTAACTTCTAGCTCCTTCTCTTATATTCTGCTGTGTAATGAANGCTTGATACGATATAGATTGATGGGAACTCTGAGAGCTGAATTTGAAATTTTTCTTTTGGTGCAGTAGATTAGCATAAAAATTTCTGGAAAACTTCCATAGAAGACAAAAGCACCATTGGGAGAGGAAGAAACCCTCCATGTGGGCTCACTTTCACTACTGTAATTTAAGGAAATTAAAGAAACCTTTATCCAAGAACCCACAGGATCCAGAGGACAACAATCTAGCAGTAGGATGGGAGCATTATTTGATAGCTTCATGCTTACAAGTTAATTCAAAAACTAATGAAGTATTGACAAAATAAAAAAAAAAAAAAAAAAAAAAAAAAAAAAAA
>NW_007727275.1:198582-201258 GCF_000696425.1 Galeopterus variegatus | reverse complement strand
AGAAGACAAAAGCACCATTGGGAGAGGAAGAAACCCTCCATGTGGGCTCACTTTCACTACTGTAATTTAAGGAAATTAAAGAAACCTTTATCCAAGAACCCACAGGATCCAGAGGACAACAATCTAGCAGTAGGATGGGAGCATTATTTGATAGCTTCATGCTTACAAGTTAATTCAAAAACTATTGAAGGATAGAAAGTTAACAAAATAGAGAATAAATGAGAACCTGTCCAGAAACAGGTAGAAACACAAAAAGTGTTAACTATATGAGCTAAGAAAATTAAGCATGCAATAACATAATGAAAACCTGCATTATAAGCTATAAAGAATATAGTCTGAGGCAGGCGCCACAGGCAGCCCCGATCACCTGCCAGAAAGCAGGAGTATGCTGAAAATACCACTTCAGCACAGGTGGTCCACCACAACCACAGCCACAGCCACTCCCACCACAAGGGTGGCTCATCACCCCAGTAGCAGCCACAGTCATTGTGCAGGTGGCCTGCCTCCCACTAGAATGCACTGACACAAGGGGAGTCACCAGCAGAGAACAGAAAAAGAAGAGGGCATCTTTCTCCTCAAAGCCCACTCCAGAGTAATAGAAAAAGCAACCGCTCTACCAGATGACCAGACATCAACATAGAGATACTAGAAATACAAAAAAACAAGAAAACATGACACCACCAATGGAATACAGTAGTTCTTAAGTACCAGACCCCATAGAGCAAGAAACCCTTGAAGTGACTGAAAAAGAATCCTGAACAAAAACCTTAATGAAACTCAATGAGATATGAGAAGACTCAGTTAGACAACATAATGAAATGAGAAAAAATATTCAGGATATGAAGGAGGAAATTTACAAAGAGAATAATATCTTAAAAATGAATGTAGCAGAACTCCTGGAACTGAAGAATTCATTCAACAAAGTGAAAAACACAACCAAGTGCTTAAGCAGCAGGGTGGAGCAAGCAGAAGAAAGAATTTCTGATCTAGAAAATAGTCTTTTAGAAATAACCTAAGTGGACAGAAAAAAAAAAAAAAAGAAAGAAAAAGAGTTTTAAAAAATGAAGAAAATCCAAGAGAGGTAGCAGACATACTTAAGCACATAAATATCCATATCATGGGTGTTCTGGAAGAAGAGAGGAAAGGAAAAGGCATTGAAACATATTCAAAGAAATAGTAATGGAAAACTTTGCAGGTATAGGGAGAGACACAGACCTTCAGATACAGGAGGCTCCAAGNATTTCTGATCTAGAAAATAGTCTTTTAGAAATAACCTAAGTGGACAGAAAAAAAAAAAAAAGAAAGAAAAAGAGTTTTAAAAAATGAAGAAAATCCAAGAGAGGTAGCAGACATACTTAAGCACATAAATATCCATATCATGGGTGTTCTGGAAGAAGAGAGGAAAGGAAAAGGCATTGAAACATATTCAAAGAAATAGTAATGGAAAACTTTGCAGGTATAGGGAGAGACACAGACCTTCAGATACAGGAGGCTCCAAGATCCCAGGAAGATTCAATCCAAAAAGATCTTCTCTGAGACACAATATAGTCAAACTGGCAAAGCTCTAAGACAAAGAATCCTAAAAGCAGCAAGAAAAAAGTGTCAAGACACCTGTAAGGGAGCCCCCATCACACTAACAGCAGATTTCTAAATAGAAACTCTATAGGCCAGAAGAAAATGGGATAATATATTCAAAATGCTAAAAGAGAAAAAAAATTTTCCAGCCAAGAATACTGTATCCAGCAAGGATATCCTTCAGAAATGAGGGAGAAATAGTGTATTTCCCAGACAAAAACCAAACACACACACACACACACACACACACACACACACACACACACACACACAAGAAAACTACAGGAGTTCATCATCACATGATCAGCCCTGCAAAAAAATCCACAAGGGAGTCCTGCATCTGGAATCTAAAAAACACTACCATGAACACAAAAGAAAGAACAAAACCCACTGGTAGAACAAAAATGTAAATGAGAAAGAGAAAGAAACTATATCTTACCACCTCAAAAAACCAACAAACATCAAAAACAAACAATGAAAGGGGAAGAAAGGAAAAAGAGATATTTAAAACATCCAAACAAAGATCGATAAAATGCTAGGAGTAAGACAATACCTCTCCATAACAACCCTAAATGTAAATGGATTAAACTCTAAAGACATAGACTAACTGTATTAAAAAGCTAGACCCAACTACATGCTGTCTTCAAGAGACTCACCTCACCTGAAAAGACACACACAGACTAATAGTAAAGGGATGGGAAAAGATATACCACAAAAATGGAAACCAAAAATGAGCAGGAGTTGCTATTCTTATATTGGAAAAAATAGACTTTAAACCAAAACCTGTAAAAAGAGACAAAGTCCACTATGTAATGATAAAGAGATCTATCCAGCAAGAAAACATAACAATCATAAATACACACATATCCAACACCAGAGCACCCAGATATATTAAATAAACACTATTAGGCCTAGAGAAAGAGATAGACTCCATTATGACAATAGTAGGGAACCTGGACACCCCTCTGTCAGCACTGGACAGAACATCTAGGGAACAAATCAATAGAAAACACAGGATTTGAACTACACTTTGGACCAATTGGACCTGGCAGATATCTACAGAACATTTCATCCAACAACTATAGAATATACATTCCTCTC